>NC_087206.1:57191789-57239289 GCF_015104395.2 Macrobrachium nipponense
TGGTAATTATTAGCAAAATCTAGGAACCTGTCAGCATCGAATTCATGCTTGAACAAGATAAAAGTGTCGTCCACGTAGCGTGAGTAAAACAGAGGTCGGAAGGCCAGGGGGCATTCGTCCAAAATGCGCTCCTCCAGGGAGCACATGAATATGTTCGCAAAGATAGGACCAAGAGGAGACCCCATGGCCATCCCCTCAATTTGTTTAAAAAGCTGTCCATTAAAAACAAATGCCGTGTCCAGTATGGCCAATTCTAAAAGAGCTTTAAAATTCGAATAACTAAAATTACAGTAAACAGATCAGGTTCGGGGAATAGTTTATCAAGAATAATGTTTATGGTCTCTCTTACAGGTACGTTGGTAAATAGTGACTCGACATCAAAACTAGTCTTGAATAAGCCAGAGTCCGGGTAAAATACGTTCTTTAAATTGTTCAGAATTTCTAAGGGTTTACTGATTAGTGGTCAGTGGTTCCAACAGAGGGACGAGAAATTTTGCCAGTTGGTAATTAGGTGTGTTGTAAGAGGCCAAGATAGGGCGGAGAGGAACATTATCTTTATGTATCTTTGGTAGACCATAAAGAATTCCGTCAGATGAACCACTGGAAAATAAATCTTGGAACACTTTTTCATCAATGATGTTGTCATTTTTCAAGGTTCTGAGAAATCTATTGATTTTATCCTCAACTTTGAATATGCTTTGATAACTAGGCACACCTATTTTCTGGAACCTGGTACGATCGCTTAAAATATTAGTCATTTTGTTATTATAGTCACTTTTATCCAATATTACCGTTCCCCTCCCCTTATCCGGCCTAACAATGATAATGTCATCACGTTTAGAAAGGGACTTGAGAATTTCCAAATCACTCTTTTTAACAAAGGGAGCCCAGTTTGTTTTGAGTTTTGAGAAAGCATTTTGGGACAAAATCTTTAACTCACTCTGTAGGCGGCTAAGGTCACTACACAAATTGAGATTTTTTAAACGTTGAAATAACACTTCAAGGGGCAGAAAAAACTGACAGTAGTTAGGTTTAAAATTTGGTAAGCAAAAATCTAACCCAAATGACAAAAGGAATTCTTCTCGTTTAGACAATACGTATTTCGAAAAGTTAAAAACAGTTTTATAACAACTATGAAATTTTGGTAGAATAATTCCAAGGTTTGCCAATTTTCTATGGTGTCTCCGTTGTGTAGTATTAATAAAATTCTTAATACTGTTATTAAAAAGTTGAATAAAAATAATCCTATCAATAAAAGAGAACGATTCAAGAACTTGTCGGCGAAAACTATTGAATTGCTTGTTAAGGCGTTCAGTGTCTTTTTGTTTACAGCTAATTTCGTAGTTTAGTAAATACCTAATTGTGTCAGAATAAAACTGAGAGTGATATAATGATTTTTTATAAACTTTAAATTTAACAAAATTTGGAACAATATCATTAATTGAACAATATTGCAGGAACTCAAGGTCCAGACTTACTTTTTCTTTTTTCATACATATTTTTTCCAATTTCCGACATTTCTGGAGAAGTCCAAGGCCATAGCGATTCCTTACGAACTGCTGAAAGTTATTGTGTCCTCTTGAGCGTAAACGGAAAATAAAAAGGAGAACAAAAAAGCATAATTCAGCTCCAATGTAGAATTATTTGTAGAACATCCAGTGCAACCCAGCTACACACAACACAGGTCAGACGCAAAGGGCGTTTATTCACATGATAAAGAAGATCAAGGGCAGGAACACGAAGAGATTCACATTATGCTTTAATCCTACGTTTCGTGACAACATCGCCACATCTTCAGGGATTTTTCTACAAAATAAAGTATATGTTAACATAAAATAAGAGCTGATCACAAGATCCAATAGTTGAAAAGTAAAATCAGTTTAATGGTAAAATTACCATTAAACTTTACTTTTCAACTATTGGATGTATGTATGTATGTATGTATGTATGTATGTATGTATGTATGTATGTATGTATGTAGTATGTTATGTATGTATGTATGTATGTATGTATGTATGTATTTATAATGTTATATATATATATATATATATATATATATATATATATCTATATATATATATAACAGAATAGAATATGAGTTCATTCAGTGTGTTTAAAGGGAAATTGACCATAAAAAGTCTTGAAAAGTTATCAGGAGGAAAACCTTGCATTGCACATTGAAACAGTTGTTAGGAGAGGATAGAAAATAAGATGGAAGAAAGATAATATAAACGGAGGTACAGTAAAATTAATGAAATGGGCTGCAGCTAGTGTGGACAGGCCTTAAGTAATACATACAGTCCACCGCATGAGGTGCACTAATGGCACTATCCATATATGAGGTATTATATATATATATATATATATATATATATATATATATATATATATATATATATATATATATCAAAAGCAGGGCTAGGCGACGCAACGGCCAGCAAGGTACAGCAGTTCGAGGGTTGACCAGGGAAACCAATTAATCCCAACATATTTCTTTATTTCCGACGTTTCGTAATAATTTCTTTAATACATTATCGGGGATCTGTTGAATAATGAATAAATTACTAAAAAAGTTACTGTAAATGCTTAAAACTTCATAAGAAAATTAAAATTCAATTGGAATGTTCTGGATTGGAGAGCCTACAACCAGTACGAAAGCTAATTCCCCGATGGGAGTCGATTCTGACCCTCAGTAACCTTCTCATGGATCCGACATATGTCCCTGAGTTACACATAGGGCAAGTATACTTATACACCACGTTAGAGGACAAAAAAGGGCTTAATCGATCCTTGTGGTTAAAATAAGAACCAATTGTTTCCGGATTTTTGGGATTTAATTCTAAATTGATCGCACCATAGTGATTATTGATAATTAAAAAAAAAAAAAAAAAGTTTTCTAAAAGAATCATCGTGTAAAAAGGGGAAATTTGGCGTAAACGTTCAACTTGGGTACTGATGGAGGTGTCATGACATCAGTGAATTGTTTGTTAAGAAATATGCTGAGTTGTTTAAAAAATAAGCTACGCGGGAAGCAGTTATTCATAAAGTATTCAGAGAGAAAATTAATTTCCTGGTGAAAGGAATGCCAGTTCGATGTAATGAAAAAAGCCCTGTGGAGGAGAGTAAATACAGAATTAAGTTTAAAATTGTAAAAACAGGAGATGTAGTAGTTGCATCCTAAACCAGTAAACGTCTTTTTCCTAACGACAGAAGTATTAAAAGAATCATCATTTCTGGTAACAAGAACGTCTAAAAAAGGTAATTGATTGTTCACTTCTTTTTCCACAGTAAACCTTATGGTATCATGTATAGAATTGGCAAATGCTACGAACGGGTCAATATCAAAATCATTTTTAAATAGGGCGAAGGTATCATCAATATACCTAACATAAAAAAGCGGGTGAAACCTAAAGGGACATTCATCTAACATCCACTCTTCCAGCGAACACATGAAGATATTGGCAAACGATGAACACAAAGGGGAGCCCATGGCTACACCGTCAGTTTGTTTAAAAAGCTTGTCATAAAAAATAAAGGCAGTGTCCCGCACTGCCAGCTCTAAAAAAGTCTTAAAAAGCGTTCGATTAAGATTGTTAAAAACAATATCTGGTTCAGGATAAAATTTATTTATGATAATATCTATGGTTTCCTCCACAGGGACATTAGTAAAATGCGACTCTACATCTAAACTAGCCATTTTAATATCGACATCTTGTTGTAAGATTTTTTCCTTAAAAGAATAAAAATTTCTGAGAGTAAAATTATTTTTAGGCAGAGGTTCTAGAATAGGTACCAGATATTTAGCTAGTTTATAATTGGGTGTATTGTAGGATACTAAAATAGGTCTCATCGGTACATTAGGTTTATGTATTTTTGGGAGACCGTATAAGACTCCAAATGAAGATCCTGTGACAAACAAATCCTGGTATGTACTATCATCAATGATTTTCTCTTTTTTTGATGTACGTAAAAATCTATTAATTTCGTCCTCAATAACAATGATATTTATTCATTATTCAACAGATCCCTGGTGATGTAATAAAGAAATTATTACGAAACGTCGGAAATAAAGAAATATGTTGGAATTAATTGGTTTCTCTGGTCAACCCTCGCACTGATATATATACATATATATATATATATATATATATATATATATATATATATATATATATGTGTGTGTGTGTGTGTGTGTGTGTGTGTGTGTGTGTGTGTGCGTGTGTGTGATTGTAGAATCTACTGGACATTTTGCAGTGACAAGCATCTCCAAAAAGTGCAAAGAATTAGAAAAGTTAAGAGGGCATTGTGGTAATTACATACACACACACACACGCACACATATATATATATATATATATATATATATATATATATATATATATATATATATATATATATATATAAATATACGCTAAATCTTACTTTATATGAAACTAGATGCTTGTCATATGTCGTGAATCTCATGATGCCGCTTTGATTTAAATTTCTGGATATCTTTTAAAGTGAAATACATATGCACTATTTAGATATTTCATATCACTGAAATATTTATATTTCAGCAATCAGGGGAAGTAATTAGAGTACATATAATTAGAATTTGTAATTTAGCCGTGCTTGCCTTATTCCCCAGGTTGAGGAAAATCTTATGATAGTGGGTTGGTTACCTTTGTGACGACCAGTGAAAGCACAGAGTGCAGGTTTCGCTTCCGATATGTTGTCCAACACTAAATGAACACAGGAAACCACACAATAAGGACAGGATGCTAAAACAATTTGATACTGCCGTTGAAGATTGTGGGTGTTATTATCCTAAATTCGCTGCCTTCTGTTCATTTTATCTCATTGACTGAAGGAGACCCCAATCAACAAATGAACAAACACAATTTTCGGAAAACTAACAGCCATCTCAAAATGACTTTCTTTCGAGGTGGTTAATAAATAAAAAAACCCTTTACATTTAGCTTGTGTCTCTCAAGAAGTGATAAGCGTTTTGTAATGGCTTGGACACGGTATAGTAAATTCTTGTTAGACATTATTGAATGAATATTAAACTCTTGCCAAACACCATCAGGGACTGATGAATCCATATCAAATGACATTATCAGCTATAAACCCTCATTAGGAACTGCCATTCTCAAGCGAACTATCGCGTTAATTTAGTGAGTGATGACTATTTGTAGGACATGAGTAAGACTTACTGATGAATCCATGTCAGACACTATAATACACATCGGCCGTTAGTACAATTTTGTTACCTGTCCTCGTAATATTGCTTCTTGGTATCATCGGTGACTGGAGAATTTTTCCGAAACAATCGTTCCCAATGATTAAACTTTTCAAACTATGTTCATTAATACAGAATGTTAATAAATTATTGTCGATCACTATGAATTATCAACGTTAATGGTGACTGAAAATCTTAACGACATTGTTGGTGGTTATTAATACTATGCAGCCACTGTTGTTTGTTTGCTTGTATGGTGTTTTTACATTGCATGGTTATTCAGTGGTTATTCAGTGGTTTTTCAGCAAGGGGACTAACGGCTTTACTTGACTTACGAACCACGTCGAGAGTGAACTTCTTTCACTAGAAATGCACAATCTCTGACGCCTCAACGGAATGCCCGAGAATCGAACTCGCGGCCACCGAGATGGCAGGCCAACACTATACCGACCACGCCACAGAGGAGCTGCAGCCACTGTTGGGTTCACTTTCATAAAATAGGGCTTTGTATTGCTGGTGCTCAAACAAGTAGTATATAATTTGACTTTGACTACATAACAAGATTTCATAAACACTTCAGCTTTGCAAAAGCTCACTAAAACATTCATTTTACAAAGACATTTCTTTTGTTCAACCTTAGTCTAGATTCACTACAATCAAATTTTCATCCTAGCTCTTGCCAACCTTATCCAAAATGTCCAAAGCCAATCTCATAGCGTGATATTATGCCATCCACTGATCATTACGTTACCGATAATCACAGCTAGTCTAAATTTTTCAAAGGATAAGTTAAAGTACAACAATAAATGGCCTGTTATCCTGAGTAGAGTATTATAGATTAAGAGGAAAATGAGCGTCAAAGTAAAAAATTTATTCCTCTGTTGGAAGCCCTGCAACACGTTTATAACATTATTACTCATTGCTTAATTTCTACAACCTAATGCATTACTAAATGTAGTATACATACATGCATAACAATAGTACAAGTATATATTAGTAAATACATTCAAACGCATTTACAACACTTTAAAATCTCTGCATTATATGTATATGAGAGAGAGAGAGAGAGAGAGAGAGAGAGAGAGAGAGAGAGAGCATTGTGAAAGAAAAGACAACCCTCCTCCCCTTATCCCTCAGGTTCAAGAAAACCAAAGGATCCTTCCGATTCAAGATAATCAGCAGATAGTGGATCCTTATTCAGATGAACACCTAATAGAAAGAGTTCGAGGTTTCGTTTCCAATATCATGGATGCAGCTCAGGTGGAAACACATGACAGTGAACGGCAGTTACACAAAGATAACACTATGATTCTACCCCTCAAGGTAGGCCCTCCCCAAACTTCTTTTATTTAGAGCCTCCCATTCGCTTCCTGATATTAAACCGCAAGGACGTGGTTTTCAGGCTCTGCCCCTTTCCCCCGTTAACCTCCTAAAATAATCCCACACTTTTATAACAATAAAAGTAAATAATCTTCGGTGGTGATTGGCAAGTTTGAGGACAAGACTAGTCAGTCACCCTTTGCATGAATCAGAAGAGACCTTTTTCAGCCACATATCAAACACAACCTTACAATACTGGTAATACTCAGCCTTTCGGTACCGATAACACACAACCTCTTGGTACAGTTAAAGCGCAACCTCTAACTGCTGATTAATTAACACCATTCAATGCACTTCCAAAACCTAAAGGGGAACTTCTCGAATGTATTAACCTAATAATTTTGCACCCATACTTACTGAATGCTTTCCTTTAATGTTTCCTCGAGTCGGAAGAAATTTTATCGCACGTCAGCTTAATCATTATCTACTTTTAATATCCGTCAGTAATTTCTAATTTTATAATTTTAGACTATCATGTATTTACATTATTTATCCTAGAAATAGAGATAATGACTTGTTTCCATTTTTTCTGTTCTCTGTTTTCATCATTACACACTTTAGTAAGCTACATGCTTATTTTTTTTAATATTTGCTTTAGAAATTTGACTAAGAATTCGGTTTAATCCCTACCATCATAATAAATAAAAGTAACGAAATGTTACTTATGTAAATGCATGTACTCGAGCACCTCGATAATTATGTCTGACATTGTTCTTCACGGTATATATTATTAGGTTTGAAAACCTTGTTATGTTCATTTGGTCAGAAAAACACAAGACTCATTTGTGTGTTAACTTCTGAAGAACACTTACAAACCACAAAAAAGTCCTGGGGGAATCTGCCTATCTCAATGAAAACGATCTCCATGGCATACTGCACTAAACATAGTACAATGAACTTTTATTAAGGGTGCAATCAATTTTAGCACTTCTCAAACCTAATACAAAGTTGGGGGTAGGAGGAGCTGCTGAATCCTTAAGGCCCATTATAAAGTAAATCCTTATAACTACCTTATGATTGAAGGGATTTACTTCACATTTTAACCATATATTCTTCAACTAATACTGAAATTTTTCAGAGGAAAAATTAGAAATTTGACTTCTAAGTCAATTTTTTCACATTTGAAAAAAATCATGGTCACTTTTCGAAAATAATATGCCAAAAATAAAAGTTTCACTCAAAAATCAATTTAGCTCTGTAAAATTTAAGATCTATAGTTACTCTATAGAATTATAAGAACTTATTTTTGAAAAAAGTAAGTTTTGTGAAAACGACAAAAGAAAAAAAATAATTGCTTATTTTGTCATAACTATCAAACTATGCCAGTTAGAGTGCTGATTTTTGCACTACAACTATTTTGTCATATAAGAAATATTCCCAGAAATTTACGATATAATAAAAAAAGAATAGAAATGTGCTTCCTCTTGATTTAAATGAAACTATTAGTTAGAAAGCTAATTTTTGCACTAAAATTATTTCTTCATATAAGAAACAGGCCCTGAAATTTACAATATAATCAATTGAATAGAAATTTGCTCTCGTGATTTATGATACGTAAAATTTCCATATATATCTATATATATATATATATATATATATTATATATATATATATATATCTATATAGTATATTATATATATAATAGATATATATATATAGATATATAGATAATCTATATATATATAATCATATATATATATTTAGATATATCATAGATATATGCTTATATATCCTAGATAGATATATATGATAGAGTAGATATATATATATAATATATTATATATAGATATATATGTAATATTTATATTATTATTATATATAGAATGTGATATATATATATATATATATATATAGTATAAGCTAGCTAATTATATATATATATATATATATAGAGATAAGAAATTTTTATAGATATAGATATATATATATATATATATATATATATATATATAGATAGTATATTATATAATCTATATATAGATAATATATATAGTATAGAGATATAGATATCATATCTATATATAGATATATATAGATATATATATAGATATATATAAGATATATATATATATATATATATATAGATATAGAGATATATATAATCATCTATATAGATAGATAATATATTATGATATATATCTATATAGATATATATATAATATATAGATCTATAGATATTATATAATATAATATAGATAGATATAAGTATATATGATATATCTATAGATATATATATATATAATAGATATATATTATACTATATATAGATAATATATATATATCATATATATATATATCTATATATATATATCTATATATATATATATATATAGATATACTAGATATATATATATATATATATATATATATTATATATACTATATAGTATAGATATATATATATATCTATATATATAGTATATATTATTATATATATATATCTATTATATATAATATATATATATATTATATATAGGGATACTAACTAGATATTAATTATATATATTATATGATATTAGGGCTGTTGCCTTGTATAATAAGGCGCCCTATGAGGTAATGTTAGACTTGCGATAATCTTACGCTAAGTCGGTTGGTATTGCACTTCCATATTCATTGGAGTGTCTTGGGGTTTGTAGATCACTTACGAAGTCGGTATTATCTTCTTTGATTATGACGACGATGTGTTAAACTCATGATGATTTCTTTCTGATGTGAGGTTCTTAGTAGAAAACACGAAGTATAAAAATACTTATATTCTCTGATATTACATAGTGAAGATCAAGTAGGATTGTACAGGTCTTCCAATGACGATAGCTTGATCGCTTCTGCCAATGATGATGGCTAATTCTATTCTGTTCTCTTCTACATGATAAAGCTTAGGTAAAGAGGTACAGGTCTGCCAATGATGATGGCTAACTCTATTCTCTTCCCACTACCATCTCGGTTACAAGTCATAAAGGAAGCAGACAGTAGCTCGAACATACGAACATACATACAAAATGAGACACACTACAGATCATGTAGGCCGTTTGAATTATAGGTCGCGGTAGTTGTCTCAAGCAGGGAGCTTGGACTAATGTTTCAAAACAAATGAATGAACACAGGTGACGGCACGTCATCTTAGCCTACATACTTTATCGTCTTTGGTCTGATCACATTCCTGCAAGCAATCTGGTTGACCTCTTAGTTTTAGTCTTTTATATATATGGACTGACATTCCATATTTTTATTATGTAAACACTTACATATATATATTATTATATATATATATATATATATATATATATATAGATATATAAATGATATATATGTATATATATACTACATATATAATATATATATATATATATATCTATATATTATTATATTATAATATATATATCTATATATCTTATATCATATATATCTATATCTATATATACATATAGATATTATATATATATATAATAATATATTATATATATATATACTATATATATATATAGCTATATATAGATAGATATAAATATTATATAATATATATCTATATATATATATATTATATAATATATATATATATAATCTATATATATCTATATATATATAATATATAAATATATATATATGAGATAGATAGATTATATATAGATATCTATATATAATATATATATACTATATATATATCTATCTATAGATAGATATATATAGCATCTATATATATCCTATATATATATAATAATATATATATATATATATATATATATATAATATATATATCTATATATAATATATATATATATGTGTGTGCGTGTGTTTGTGTGTGTGTGTGTGTGTGTTGTGTGTGTGTATATATATGTATATATATATATATATATATATATATATATATATATATATACTAGCTAAAGCTATACATTCTGCTTCAGCAGTTGATAAAACCACACAACTCTATTTTTTACTAGTCCAACTCACAACACCACCACTAAGGTGAAAAGAACAACCAGAAGTTGACTTGCAATCATCCATGCCACATGCCCAATCAGCATCTGAATACCCAGTGATCACTGAAATACCATCATTGTTATATAAAATTCCAAAATTATGTGTACCCTTTAGATATCTCATTATATGGTTCACTGCTTTCCAATGATGACTGGTAGGTTTAGCATAAAACCCAGCAACACTACTCACTGCAAATGTGATATCAATACTTTGTTTTTACAAACAAATGCAATAAACTCCCAGCAGTTGACTGATACATGTTCTGATCACATTCTGTGCATTGATCAGATGCTTTACATAATTTCAGACTTTGATCAATTGGTGTTTCTATAGGCTTTGAATTCTCCATACTAAATTTTTCTCTAAGACATTCTTAATATAAGATGGTTGACCAATCCACACTTGACCTTTGGAAGTATCTTGTACAACTTTTACACCTAAAAATAATTAAGCTTGCCAAGGTCTTTCAGTTTATATTTTAAAGCCAGAAACCCTTTAATTTCCTTCATCAATTTTTATCTGATTTACATGCTAATGCTAATAGCAGGGAAAAAGACCCCATTTCGACTCAACCTCAACACCCGACCCCCAATTCGGCTCACAGGCGATAAACCGCATAAGCATAAGCTTGCCTTTATCTTAAAATCACGTACGTTAACCATTAACGACTTCACGGGAAAACCAGAAGGTATTTCACTCTAGTTCTGAAAAGAACCCCAAAATGGCTCATGAAGAACTCTTCAGATAGGAGAACCTTGGTTTCACTCAACCCCTTGAAAATACCCAACCCCATTTTGGCTCAAGATATACTCTACGGATGAAAAATCCACCATTTCACGACCCCTTGAAAATACCCATCCCCATTTTGTACCAGTTTATGTAATGAAAATATGTGAATGGTCATAATTGGTTTTTATTATCCTCATTCTTTATTGTTTAACCTTCCATAGAGTTTCATTATGTTAGGTTATGGAGTTTAGAATTTTTTTCGCATTCATACTAACACATGAAATAACATGTGTACCTGGCAGTGAGTCATGGAGAAAATGAGTGACTGTTGTGGATTCTTATCAGTTGCTTATCTGAATTTGAATGGAGTTTAGAAATCTTTTCACATTCATACTATCACGTGATAGTATGCGCACTGGCATATACTCATGTGGGTTAGGTTAGGTTAGGGTAGGTTAAGGGACTTAGAATTTTTTCCCTCATATTTATATTTATGGTGAAATGGCAGTTTTTTGTCCAAAGAGTATATCTTGAGCCAAAATGGGGTTGGGTATTTCACGTGGGTTAGGTTAGGTTAAGGGACTGAATTTTTTTCCTCATGTTCATATTTGTGTGAATTTTTTTTTTTTCGTAAAGTATATCTTGGGCCAGTAGGTTGGGTTGGGTTAAGTTAGGTTAGGTTGAGGGACTTAGAATATTTTCAATCATTCATATTTATGTGCAATGGTGGTTTTTTCATCCATATAGTATATATTGAGCCAAAATGGGGTTGGGGTGTTTTTTTCATCCGTAGAGTATATCTTGAGCCATAATGGGGTTGGGTATTTTCAAGGGGTTGAGGAAAACCAAGGTTCTCCTATCGTCGGAAGAGTTCTTCATGAGCCATTTTGGGGTTCTTTTCTGAACTAGAGCGAAATGTCCGCTGGTTTTCCCGAGGGGTCGTTAATGGTTAACGTACGCAAGCTTATGGGGTTTATTGCCTGTAAGCCGAATTGGGGGTCGGGTGTTGAGGTTGAGCCGAAATGAGGTCTTTTTCCCTACTGCTAATATTAAATCATCAACATAAACAGCTATGATACAGAGATCTCCTTTTGACTTTACATAAATGCAAAGCTCTCCTGAAGTTTGCACAAAACCTAGCCTTTTCAAACTGTCATCGAGAGAACAATTCCAACATCTTGGAGACTGTTTTAATCCACAAATGCTTTTCTTTAGCTTACATACCAAACTTTCCTTACCTTGCTCTACAAACCCATCTGGTTGTTTCATATATACTCCTCAGTAGGTATACCATTTGAAAATGCAAAGGTCACATCCATATGATGGTTTCAAACCCCTTTGAACTGCAAAGATAATCACAGTACGAATAGATTCATATCTTATAACAGAACAAAATGTTTCATCATGATCCACATCAAACCTTTGTGAAAAACTTTGTGTGACAAGATTAGCTTTATATCGTTCAATGGAACCATCACTTGTCATTTCCCTTTAAAACCCAATCTACTGTTAAGGTCTTTTCTACTCTGCGAAAGTTCAACTAGATCATAAACATCATTATCATGAATAGCATTAATTTCCTCATTCATTGCATTATTCCAATACTTTTTCTCATGCCCCATCTATGCTTCAGTGAATAATGCTGGTTTGTTTGTCTTGTGAGCAACTGAAACCCACTCACCATACATATTAGGTGGTTGCTTCACTCTTACTGACTGCCTTACTGTAGCTCTGAAGCTGTTCATTTTCATCAGCCTCTGAAGAAGCACTATCTGGTGGATGAAATACTTCAATAATAGGAGTTTCAAACTCGAATTTAAATTTCTCTTTCTGAATGTCATGCTGTTCCTCATTGAAAATAACATTACGACAATATAATATTCTTTCCTTGGCTAAGTCGTACAATCTGTACCCTTTTACATCAGAACAGTAACCAAGAAAGATAAGGCTTTATGGCTTTGAATCTAACTTTTTCCTTTCATTTCTAAGAATATGAGCATAAACACACCCAAAAACTCTAAAATGTTTAACATTTGGCTCAATTCCAGTAAATGCCTGATAAGGTGTCATATCATGAAGTGCTCAAGCAGGACTTCTGTTTTTCTGATAACAAGCAGTTGACAATGCCTCTGCCCGAAATTTATGAGGCAACCCTGAATCAATCAAAATTACTCTGACATGGTCTATCACTGTTCTATTCATTCTTTCACTAAGGCCCCGTCCACACGGTCGAGCTTTGCTCTGCGAACTTTGCTCGCTCGGTGTGACATCTGAAACGGAGAAACAGCGAGCAAAGCTTCGTATAGGGCTTTCCTGATGTTTATCGAAGTATCGAGGCTTTCCCTGCAGCAGGGCTGTTAACTGACGGAAATATTTCTGCTAAACAGATAAAGACGTCACCTACGGAAAAGTTTCTGTAAAGCGCAATTTCGTGTAAAGCCTTCACAAATAAATAAATAAAGGAAAATAAAAAGGAGGTGTCCCGTAATTTTACCCTTCATAATGAATATGTTAGGTAAATATGACTTATGGGAACTTTGAAAACCAAATATATTAACATCCTTTATTGCAATGATACAGAAATCTATCAGTCTAGTCCATCATGGAGACAGCTTACTGACATTTGACCAATCAGGTGACAAGAAGATTCCTTAAGGTTCTTTATAACTTATCAATCATATTTCATACTATTTTTGTTATAAGTAATAAGTATACTAATAATTGCATAAGTTCATCAGCAAAAAACTTTTGTTTTTTTCTTCGTTTTTTCCATTGAAAATGGCGCAGACTTTAGGCTGGACTAACATTACATATATGCATATATACACATACACAATATATATATATATATATATATATATATATATATATATATATATATATATATATATATATATAATTAGGCGTAATCTTATAAACTGAATACAAATTTTAAATGCTAATTAACAAGTGCACTGAAATATAATTTATATCTTCATGAACCTCAATGTCGCGAATTATTCGCTCTTTACTTACTTACTTAGGTTCTGCTCGGTGGTCTGGATGATAACAAGGTCTGAAGGACTAGACTCTACAACTCGGTAGAGTTTACAGGTTTACACACTTTTATTACAACAGGTTTACAAACTTTTATTATACTCAAAACAGCTCACAGAAAAAATTTAATACAATGATTCAATGAATTAAAGTGGCACGTGGCCGTTGCAACGCTATGTCCGTGATCGGACCAAGAGTTCTAAAAAATATCAAGAAATCTGACACAAAACCCACATAATCGGATTGCTCAGTTTACGTTTTTTAATACAAATTCTAATTAGACTTCATTATTCATAGGATGAGTGCTATACCCCACGATAAACTTACACTATAGCATGTTAACTAATAAACAAAGCAACGACTCTGGCTATGTGGGGAGAAGGCGATCCACCTTACCTTTTACCTTTTCTCTTTGGTACCTGCACTACCTGGGAAGCGAATGAATGCGTGGCGTTACCCTCGAGCACAACGTCTCATCTTTATTCGTTAGTACAAGATATGGTAATTAACATGAAGGTAGATGGCGAACTCTAGTTTTGCATTATACGCTATAACTCAAGTAAACTCGAGGGATTCCCCCGTAGGTGAAGGTTTTCGCCAAGCGCGCTTCCTTTGTTTTTATCTTAGATACATGGTTCATTTTGCTTCAGAGTTTTATAAGAAATATAAAGTTTATAGCAGGTTATTTCACTTTCCTCCTCCACACAGTTTCGTACGGATTAGCAATCGCTTGCAATCGTCATTGACGTTTGCGGCAGGTGTGTCACTAAAAGGGGGATCCGTCCCCTTTTCGCGACACATAATCTTAATTAAAGGATTCAGGGGAGAGGACTCTCTAATTACCCAGATAAATCCTGGTTGACAAGAGTGGTCTATAACCATAAGCTGATAATCAAGGCATGCAGGTGTGCCCTAAGCAACATGTTTTTATAGAAGCTGGCTTGCATAGTCTTAATATCTTGTAATTATCTTTGTCAGTTTGTTATTATTTTCTTGTGAATACCTTCTTTTCTAATATGTTTTCTGTATGTTTCATATTCATTTAGTGCATTATTTCCTTAAAATATTTGTTGCTTACTATTTCGTTTACGTTATCCATGATATTCTTATAAACTTCGTTGAAGATTAATGTCTTTAAGTGATTTGTTGCTACGTTTTTTTATTAAACTGTATAGGTCCTATTAAACCGGATATGTTCTACTTGTTTATTTAATACATATCTTTATACACAAATGTGTATGTGCCTCAGTATAATGTAATTATCTAAGATACACACTTATTCCTTTAAACAACCATTTTCCCACCCAATTCCTTCCAAATCAATGGTGCTTAATATTGCTTTTCTACAGGATCAATCCATCCACTACCCCAAACCTGTTATTACCACTCCTGAGAAGCAATCCGTCCATTAAGGGCTTAAACTAAGTAACATTTCCTGGTCTAACGCAGATCAGCTGAGACCCTTTATTTGCTCTATAAGCACAGTAAGCTCAATATAGACATTCTTCAATTCTATATAGTTATATTTAGAGACAAAAATATTGACTAACCTCCATTGTAATATGACCAGCGTCTGATGCTGCTTTCCATAGTACTTGTTTAACAAGTTGAATGCAATATTGTAGTTGGTCGCAGTTATGCTCAAGGCTTGAACTACCTTGAGCATTTCCCTTGCAAGAGACCCAAGTAGATACGGGAACTTGGTCATGTCATTCAGATCCGTGCGCTGATGCATGTTTGCATCAAATAACTCCCTAAAGTTTGCGAATTCACTTTCTTCACCTTTGAACACTGGTAATGGAAGCTCCTTTAAGTGAGATAGGTGCATTTGTGGCTGCTCTGAACTAGCCAGGATTCCAATCCGGTTAATAGGAAGCATGGGTGCTTGACCAGCATCGTCTAACGTCTTTGTTATACTAGTTTCAACATCTGATTCGAATTTGACCATACTTGTCAAATACAACGATCTTAGCTGCTGTTCAGCAACCTGTATCCTATCTAGCAAGTTTTGATAATCATTCACATTATGGGAATTGAGGAGATTCCTTTGGGCGCAAGCCAGAGTATCAGTCAGAGGTTAGGCTCAATATCAGCCTGCCTGGCCTACTAAATAATGAGACACAATTACCACATAGTGGAGAACACAATCTTGGTACAAAAACACAGAGTGAACTTAGACGCGTCCCACCTCAAACAAATCTCTTGTGGGAGAGATGCCTTTAGTGGGTCAAGGCACGTTGGTCCCTGACCAGTTAGTCATTTTTCTTGCTTTCTAATTTCTCACTTTGATTATAAATCTTCAACTTCAATTAATTTTCTACCTTTATAAAATATGTTGAAGTGATCTCAGTGACCTCACGTGGATTATTCAACAAAAGTTATAAAACATTTCAACTCAATAGAGAACCACTGCGTTTTTTGCCGCCAATTGGTTTCTGCACAATTCTGCTGTAGGTGCGAGGCAGATTCAAGTCGAGAAAAATGGTGTACTCATTTTCCACGACAACAGTTTCTTGGGGTGTATAAATATTCTAGCCAAAGGTGTAACTCTGGGACTTATTTGGGATTCACACGGAGGCTCCTTAAGGGTAGGCTCCACTTTGGAGGGGTGCCGATCGTAAAAATATTTGCCAAAAATACACTAATCAAGACAGGCTAATGAATTTATCAGGCATTATTAGCACTATAATAACGCATATTCTCTGTGAGTTTTATCATCCTACAGGGAAAATAAATGATTTTAAGAAAAAAAAAATGATTTTAAGAAAAAAAATGTACTGAAGGTCATTTGGTGATCGGTGAAAAACTACAGTCTTGAATAGAAATTCGGTCTGACAGAATGTTGGTATATCCCATTGGAACATGCACATAAATTATTATCAAAATATGACAGTAAATAAGCACGTAACAACAAAAAAAAGAGAGCAACAACTGAAGCGAAAGCGCAGGCGATAAATATGGAAATCGCAAATATAAAAAAAAATAGTATAGTATCCCTCTAAATTGGTCAATGTCTTTTCTACGTTTCTACGAGTAGTTTCATCTCAGAAAACCATTTTAGGGGTATCTAAACAAATTTTTCAAGTTTCTTGTCCTCAGAAAAAAATCGCTTTTTCGCTTTTTCTCTGGTTTGTTTTTTCGGGAAGGGGGGGATGGGGGTTTTTCTTTGATTGTCCTACATAATATAATTTTTAGATGTTTTAGGCTATCAAGTGACATAATAACTACAATCTCTCAGAAGGTTTTGTCCCTAAATCGAGGTTTGAATTTTTTATGAATATTTCTTCCTAACTATAGCCTTATTTTTCGGCGGGGCTTTCGCTGAACTTGCCTGAAGTTGTTGCTCTTTTTTTGTTATTACGTGCTTACTTACTGTTCTATTTTGATAATACTTTATGTGCATGTTCTAGGGATATACAAACATTCTGTCAGACCGAATTTCTATTCAAGACTGTAGTTTCTCACCGATCATCAAATAACCTTCAATACTAGGGGCCCTGAATTTCACATTTTTTTTCATAAAATCATTTATTTTCCCTGTAGGATGATAAAACTCACAGAGAATATGCATTATTATAGTGCAAATAATGCCTGATAAATTCATTAGCCTGTCTTGATTAGTGTATTTTTGGCAAATATTTTTACGATCTCTTACGATCGGCACCCCTCCAAAGTGGAGCCTACCCTTAAGGTATGCATCAACTGTCATAGAGGGGTCAGTTTCTGGACTGGCAGCAGACTTACGATCCCGCAACATTCCAATAAAAGAGCTCACGCTAGAAGTTTCAAATCATGGATTGAAAATAAATTCTAAAATCATCGGAGAAACACCCAACGTCCAGGAATTACCCATTTTAGAGTTCTTGTTGGTCCAATACCACGTCTTACCAAGTGAATTATAATATATCTTGATTTTTTTAAATGTATAATTTTAACTGTCAAAAATTTATGTTTAAGTTTTTTGCCAGTTATGTGTTGTTTTCATCTATTTTAGAGCCGTTGAAGATGTAATACTAAATGAAAATTATGAAAAGTCACGAAATAAAAATGAACAAGAAAGGCATCTTTATTGTCCGTTAGCACACGTGTTGTATATATATATATATATATATATATATATATATATATATATATATATATATATATATATATATATATATAAAGGTATAAGCCACGAAGGAAAAACAAACAACGGTGTTTCTACAAGATCTTTCGACTCAACGTCCTTTACTCAGCAGTTTCTGTCTGCTGAGTAAAGGACGTTGAGTCGGAAGATCTTGCAGAAACTCTGTTGTTTATTTTTCCTTCGTGGTATATACCTTTATTTATGGATTTATCACGTTCCAAACTTTCGTGATTCAGTTATACACACACACACACATATATATATATATATATATATATATATATATATATATATATATATATATATATATATATATATTTGTGTGTGCGTGTGTGTATGTATAACTATATATATATATATATATATATATTTATATATATATTATATATATATATGAGTGGGTGTGTTTGTAAATATATTATACACGATTTTTCATGGAAAAGCATTCTTTTCGCATACCATTTATTCAAAAGACGACGTTTCACATCACTTGATGCATTTTCAGAGCTGAATAGCGGTTAAAATAATAAATAATTGTATGCATAAAAGTTTATACTAAATTTCTTTTTTTTTCTCCTTATCTATATCTAAAAAAAAATTTACAACGTGCCTTCCGCCACCCTTTCGTTCCTATTACTGTAAACACAAGGGGTTAACATAAGTATATATATATATATACATGAATAATAATAATGTTGTTAAGAAATTCACAGTTTCGTGAAAACAAATTGTTATTATTATTATTTTCAATAATAATAATAATAATAATAATAATAATAATAATAATAATAATAATAATAATAATAATAATAATAATAATAATAATAATAATAATATATCCTTTATTTCAGCTCAGGGCCATATACATGGAATATACAAAGTACAGACAGTAACATATACGATCTAGATACATGAGATATGATAATAAAATGAATAATAAGCACTTATCCACAAAATAGCTGAGGTAGCGTAAAAGATAGTAATAATAATATTGGTAATAATAGTAATAATATTAGTGAAAAAAAGAATACATTGAGAGTTATAACAGTTAGTGCACAGATTATATAACATAAATTTCAACTAGAGACCTTAGGTGGTTACAGTAGTCAGGTCCAGAGGGCTAAATACGAAAATTGAACGTAAAAAACTTTAACTTGAGGCAATCACAGTAATAATGAAATAGTAAAATATCAGCAATCATCATACTATAATGGGCGTAATGTCTGTCTGTCTGTCATTCAATCACGGCCAAACGGCTGGTCAGATGGGCATGAAACTTGGCAGGGGTATGGTGGGGACCCCTAAGATGGTTTGTAATGGGGTTTCATCCAACCTACCCCCATCCTTTGTAGAGGGTGGGGGTGAGAAGGGATTCCCTGAAACGGAGCTGTTTCTGGCCGTGAAACGTGGCTGGTTATTCCCTTAGACTTAGTTACTTTACGAATTTTCATACATAATTTCTGTACAACTTACCCGGAGAAAGTCACGAATATTTCAGCTCGGACACAATAGAAGATGAAAATTATCATCAATATCCGCAAGATTTTTTGAATAACTTTAATCCATCGGGACTGCAAGTGCACAAAATAACGTTGAAGAAGTACTGCCCGGTAATGTTGCTTCGGAATTTCGATCCTGCCAATGGACATTGCAACGGAACGAGGTACACCGTTATGGAGCTAAACTCCCACGTCATCGAAGCAGTGATAGCAACGGGCCCTCACACCGGCAAACGTCTGTTCATCCCCCGGAATCTTCTGATGTCTTCGGACAACCAGTTTCCATTCCAGTTATGGCGCAGGCAGTTTCCCATCAACCTGGCCTTCTCATTCACTGCAAACAAGTCGCAGGGCCAGACTTTGGATCCAGTTGGTGTGTTTCTGCCGTTACCCATGTTCACGCATAGCCAACTGTATGTGGCGAAGAGCAGAGCAACTGACTCTGCCAACTTAAAATTAAGTTGTGGACAAACTGATAATATTGTGTAGAAAGAGGTTCTGTAGTAGGTATGTATAAAAATCGCCCTTATTTTAATATTGCTAAACTCCCATGTCATCGAAGCAGTGATAGCAATGGGCCCTCACACCGGCAAACGTCTGTTCATCCCCCAGATTCCTCTGATGCCTTCGGACAACCAGTTTCCGTTCCAGTTACGGCACAGGCAGTTTCCCATCAACCTGGCCTTCTCATTAACCGCAAACAAGTCGCAGGGCCAGACTTTGTATCGTGTCGGTGTGTTTCTGCCGTCACCCATGTTCACGCATGGGCAACTAACTGTATGTGGCGATGAGCAGAGCAACTGACTCTGCCAACTTGAAATTAAGTTGTGGACAAACTGATAATATTGTGTAGAAATAGGTTCTGTAGTAGGTATGTATAAAAATCGTCCTTATTTTAATATTGCTGAACAAATAGTACATATAAACTTTTCACTTCTGCACCCATATTTTATCACCCATCGTAGATGGGTAAGTTTGCTATAAATATAATAATAAAATCCACAGATGACATCTTGCCAATACAGAGATTAAGTCCTTTAGGGGACAAAGGCCTCATTTTCCCATCTTTCCCACAATTTAGATCTTCTTCTTGCTTCACTCCTTAGGATGCTTTGTATGAGCGAGTTGCTGCTGTTTCTCACTCGGGTTACCAGACTGGACATTGTTCACCTTACAATGATTTTTAAATTGTCCAGGTGGTTTTCTATGAACATCTGTGTGGCAGAGTGGTAGCGTGAGTGTTTGTGAGGCGTCTCAGAATATCATTGTGCACAACAGTGATACGTCTCATGGTCTCTCGGGCATAGTTCGTCCAGAGGGAACACCCATAGATACTGTAGCAGTACGAGCGGAAGAGCAGGAGTTTCCTGTCTTGGTGACAGAAGCCAAACCTCCTTGCAATCATGTTGCCAGCTGCACATAGTTTACGATGCCTCTGTTCAATGTCTGCCGTATCTTTTAGGTCGTCCGTGATAATGTGATCCAAATACGGAAATTCGTGCACAAATTCCAGCCGATGGTTTCCGAGGAAAATTTGTGGTTCTGCAACATGCTTAAGCGATCTCGGGAGCAGCTACATGCACTGGGTCTTGGTTTCATTGTAGATTATATCAAATTCCTCTGCATATTGGTGGCAAGTGTCGATGAGTCGTTGGAGACCTTCCACCGATGGGGAAATCAGAACGATGTCGTCAGCGTAACAGAGGTTGTTTATAGTTGTTTCATTGACAGTGCATCCGATTGGGAGTAAGTTCAGTTTGATATTCAAGGCATCTGTGTACGTATTAAACAGGTATGGAGAGAGAATGCTCCCTTGCCAAAGCCCGTTTAGGGAGCCGAAGGTGTACAATAATATGTTACCCCATTTGACACAGAATTGCTGTGTGGAGAACCAGCAATGTAAAATGCCAATTAGATGTAAGGGTGTGCCCCTTTTATGCAGCTTCAGGAAGAGCTTCAGGTAGTTTACTCTGTCAGATGCTTTTCTCACATCTACAAAACTAAAGAAAAAGGAGAGACCGATGATAGGTAGTAGTTCAGCAATTCTTTCAGTATGTAAATGCAGGTGTCGGTTGAGTGGTTTGCTTTAAACCCGAACTGGTTGTCAGTGGTATGTAGAAAGGGAAGAAGTCTCACTAGAAGAACCAACTCAAGTATCTTTGATGCGATCGTTGTGATTGCAATCGGCCGGTAGTTGCCAGGGTCAGCTGCATGGTTTAGCTTGTTTTTGATTAATGGTATTAAGTGAACTAAGAGTAGGGAGTCTGGAAGAAACTGGTGACTTATGCACGCATTGAATAGGGCAGCTAGCAAAATGTAAATTATCGGATGGCAGAATTTGAAAGCCTCTGTGGGAAGACCATCACAGCCGGGCGATTTATTATTAGGTAGGCTGTTTATGGCATCGCTGATGTTACCTGGCGTAATATGGTCTGCAAAATGAAATTGAATGTTGTCAGTAAGGAGGTTATCTACATCCCTTCGGGAATCTTGATCATTTAGGCAATTCAGGATATTATCGAAGTGATCACCCCACATACTTGCGAGAGCTTCGTCTCCGACTGCTTCCCCTACTCTCTGTGATATCTTTTTAGTTTTGGGATTTAAGGACTGGATATCTTTCCAAAGACGAGGATAATCACCAGAATCTAATTTTCTAGACATTGCATCGGCTCTTAGTTGTTTTTCATTTAACCTGCAGTGCTTAAGAGCAAGTTTGAACTGCACTCTTGCCTGTCTCATTAGTAATGCAGTGTGTCCTTCCTTCGGGCTACCATTTTGCCTCCACAGTAAAAACATTTCTCGTGAGTATGTATACAGATCTTTAACCAAGTCATTCCATCCAGGTATATTACAAGAATTACCTTGACGAAATCTGTAGGCAGTCCTGCCCAAAGCAAGCATAGCGAAGATTACGTTCAAATAGAATTCATCCAGATCCCTCCTGTGGTGGTCATTTCTACAATTTGTGTTGGTACAAAGTAAGGCATCTGCCAGTTGAACTATTGACTGCATCCTGGTTTCCGTGGTCACCCTAAAGTATCTGGTTTTCTGTTGGTTTTTAAAATCCCAGTTTACCACTGGTGGGCGGTCAGTTAGGGGGTTCATGGTAGGGAGGGATGGGGTACTAAATGACACCTGTAATGAGACATGATCATAGCCCGTTGCAAGATCGTAGCGAATATTGCAGGTCATAATAGAATCATGAAGTTGTGGAGATGTGATGCAGTGGTCCAGCCAGGAGGTTGCAATTGCGTCCGTTCTATTATGTACATATGAATAAGAGGAGGGAGGGAGGAGCATTACATCGCTAATTTGGAGAGCATGATTTTGACAGAAGCGAATAAGTTCATTATACAAATAATCAAAATTATTGTTATTTTCCCATGGCATATAAACATTAATCATTAGGATTTTAGAGTCCCCTACTGTCACTTGAGGCCCCTGCAATCTGTCACTCCTGGAGGTCATCACTTTTATCATATTGTCTAATGATTTGTGCCACAGGAAAGAAAGGCCCCCTTTCTGGCGACCGGCTATGATTTGATCTGTAACTTGCATCAATGAAGTCGAGAAGGTTCTGAAGTCTTCATGAATTGAATCGCAGATGACAAGGTCATGTGGCCAGAGGAGCGTTTCTTGGAATGCAATGATGCCATTGAAATTTTTGCAGAACATGTTTAGGAGAGGAATGTTCCACTCGAGGCCAAAAATATTCCAAGAGATTATGTTTAATGTATCCATGGCTACTCACGAAGATGGGAGATGAATGCGCTGATCATTTGGCTGGTTGGGGGGTTAGCCAGGTGGAGTGGGCAGTCACTCTCCATGGGGGGTTGGCTGGCACTTGTGATGGAAACAACCCTGGTTGGAGTGTCAGTAAGTTCCCCTGGGGGTGGTTGGTCCCGGATTAGGTTATATCTTGAAACTAATATGTTAGGACAGAAATTCTCGCCTTTAAGAATGTCGAGGTGTTGAAATAGGCAGGTAATCCTGTAAGCCACTTTATGTTTGCTTCTGCATGGGAGTTCGTGAGAGATGAGTGGGTCAGAACCAGTGAGAAACTTGACTCTCTCCACTACGGCGTCTAGCATCACCGATGAGTGCAGATTGTGAATTACTACGTGACATCTCTTCTCAGGTGTCGGGCGAGGTGAAACATGAATATTGGGCTCCGGTCCAGTGGCCAAACGGGAGGTTCTTCTCTTCTTTCTGCTTGTTTGTATCTGCCAGCTGCCAGACCCCTCATGATCACTCTCATCTGCATCTACGATGGGGGGTTGAGGGTTAGAGATAAGGTGGGGAGAATCACGAGGGCTGGTAATCATCACCGGAGATCTATCTTCCACCGGAGGCTCTGGGGAGGGAGAAGAGGTTGGGAGACCAACAGTCCCCTCAGAACGGTCTATAGGTGATGGGGGCAGATCAGAAGACGATGCAATTACTGGGCAGGGAATAACAGTCCTGCTAAATGACTGATTCTTATACAGAATAACTATTACAAGTCGATGATGTCTTCACAGAATAGGGTTAGAATAAGGGTGGCATAATACCACTAAGCATGTAATAGAGCTGAAGAGATGGTCCACAGGCATGGCTGATCTACAATGGTATGCGAGACAGTTATTTGCAAGAAACACTAATGCAGACAAAAGGGAACTGAGAGAGTGTATAGAAGATGCCAATGCAACACAGTTCTACAGCAGTTAAATGCACAATTACTCTACCAATTAATAATTCAATACAAAATCACAGTGGAAATGAAATATATCAAGCAGAGATTAATGGAAATTGTGACCTCCTAAAAGAAACCTTATTCCGGTACTGTACCTTCGTCAATCCTTACAGTGTGATTTTCCAAAGGGCGCTGGCGATGGAAGGAGGAAAATGAAAGAGAATACCACTACTAGATTACGGATTCAGGATGAGCACATGGGAGGAATACAAGGGTATAAAGCAAAGTGGACTCTTTGTCCTCTGGTGAATCCTGCAGCATTCTGAGGGAGAGACTCCAGTTTCTGGCCCTTAAATAACCTCGGGCATTAGAGTCGATGGGCCACGTGGTGGTGAGGTCACCTGCAAAAATCATGGGTGCCAAAGCACATATTTCCTTAGTAGGCCCAGCACTTTCTCCTCCCAAATCTCCTTTTTCCAGTTTTCCACCTGCAGCAAAGATTAGCACCTGGAAAAGGTAGAAGAAAACAGTGCAAGAATAATTAATTAAAAGGTGATATGAAGAAAGTAATAGAAGAATAATCCTGTCATTCTCTTCTAGATAGAGGTGTCAAGTTCTCAAGATAAAAGTGGAGTACTCTGCCATGAGCATGAGTGGCAGGAGAGTTCATCAACTCTCTTAGGCTTACCTGGAGCTTCTATGCCTTTCACCTCTCTTCCATGGACTTCTCAGGAGTCGGTGTGTCAACACTGGGTTTTGAGTTGGTGGAACCAAGTTCGAGGAATTTAGGGGAGTACCAGCTGCTCTGGCTGCTGCAGCAGCTAGGACAGAGGCATTCATTACACAATCTAGCACCAGTCCTCGATGCTCCTTAAGTTCGTCGCCCAGTTGAAATGTGGCAGAATCCTGACTAAAGGACATGGCTGTTGAGGACTGGGGAGAAGAGGAAGAGATTGTCATTGACATGAGTGGCTCACAAGTTGCTATAACCAGTCCCAAGAGGGGAGAGGCAGCCCGGACTGGGGTCTCTGGGAAGGAGATTCGTGGTGTGTTCTGACACTGGCACTAATGCAGTGTCAAGCACAGGAATCAGGTTTGGAATTGGCTCAACGGCCAGACTGGGTGGAGCCTGGCACTTTTCAGAGCATGGAGGTGGCACGGGCATTGGGTTAAAAGCAGGTTTGTGAGACCTAGTCATGCCTAATGAAAAATTGGAAGGGGTTTGGACCCCTTGATTGTCCTACCATAGACAGGGGTCAGAAATCATGTCCCAGGAGGATGTTATAACCTCCAGGAATATAGCGTGCTACACCAAATGTGCATATTTTGGATCTATAAGGTCTGTTGACCCTCAGACCCCAGTTGAACTGTGGGAAGTATCATCTTAACATAATTGTTACTCTCAATCATGACATGGTTAGTCAATCAATTCCAGCTCCATAGGGAACTTTGTCTTCCTTTTTGAGAGAAATTTGCGCACCTGCATCATCGAATATGGTGACCTGGTAAGAATGTTTAGTTATATGGACTGTTCCCTTGGATTCCATAGAGGGTGGGAATGAACATCGCTAAGATGTAAAGGCACTGTTTCAAGGACTGTACGCTAAGATGTAAAAATGTAACGAGGACTGTACCCTTGGATTCCACAGAAGGTGGGATAAACGCCACTGAGACGTAAAGGCACTGTTACGAGGAATATACAAATTAACTCTATGGAATGTGGGAATGATTGTCGCTAAGAAATGAAAATGCATTATTACGAGGGCTGTACCCTTGGATTCCACAGAAGGTGGGAATGAACACCGCTAGGATGTAAAGGCACTGTTACAAGGGCTGTACAAATGAACTCTAAGGAATATGGGAATGATCATTGCTATGATCATTCCTCCAAGTTACGTAATTAATCATTGCTATAACGGGGAGTACAGAGTCTCGATGATGGGGCTGTGCACATACAAAGTGCAAAAATAAGCATCACGAGGACGTAAATTAATAATTTCAAGTCCATGTTTCCTTAATATGCATCAATTTCAATGCTAGACTAACATGGGTTTTGCTTAGACATCAACATACCAGGGTGATAAGGTAGAATTAGCATCAGTAAAGCAGACAATGACAATGAGATAGCAATGAATCTCTGGTTCCCAGAGAATAAATGAGACACGCAACTTACCTTGGGTAATGAAAAATATATAACTCTGGTTTTGGGATCAGGCAAAAAATATTCAGTTAAATATGGCTGAAGACCTGCTTCAAAATGTGAGCGATTAGGTAAACTCAGGGGTTTAACTTAACTAATTGTATTTACAATAGAAAATCATATCACAAGAATGGTTAACGTAACTGAGACAAAATACAACAGTCCCTCACTACAAGATGAAAGAAGCAATATGTGGGGTTTCTTGAAGGGACCCAAATCAAAACCCATCTCGAAGGGCACCGTACAGAAAGGGTATAGTGGGGAAGCCAATATTGCACACAAGCTGATGCACAGAAACCACAGCTGACTAACTCCTAATCTGTAGTCGAAAACACCTATGATGACTTCTCTGGAATGAGGCGTCTAATTAAGGAATCAAGGAGTTACACAGAGGGTGCCTGGAAATTAACTTGATTCTGGTAATTCACAATTTAACCATTTATGTTACATCTCATGTAAATGCTTTGCAACTTGAAACAGCACAAATAAAAAGCGCAAAACAGGTCTCACTGTAGGTATATTGCCCAATGAGAAGGAAACAGGGAAAACAGTAATAGGCTAATAGCCATGTGACTGACTAAAGCCTTAAAACTGGCAGGAGAGCTGTTCCTTGTACTTCAAGGGGGTGCTAAATGAATTTACTCACAACAAAAATACACTAGGCCCACAGTAGCTACGTGCTACGATGGGGTAAGTCAAGAGAGCAAGGGGGAAGGACAGGTGTCTTGGACAAGCATCTGGTGAGTTCTGAGAGCAAGCCTGCCGATCTGAAGCCTCTTATAACCTCTGGCAACCACAAGTTTCCACATTCCACATGGTCAGTCCTCTGCCCCTCTGCCAGCTAGCTAGCCTTGGGTGAAGATTAACCTTTCTCCCAGGTCCGCATCTGGAATTAAGGATTGTCAGCAGTCAACTCGAACAAGGAAAGAGGATTAACATAGTTTTCCCAGAGAGAGAGAGAAGAGAGAGAGAGAGAGAGAGAGAGAGAGAGAGAGTTGATGGCAGGGCAAATTATACCCACCATGCTTTAATTAAAATAAAAGAATTAATTTTATTCTCTTTTCTTTTACATAAAAATTACTAAAATCTAGAGAGCTTGCTTGAGAAAAGGGTTTATCCTTAGCACCTCCCCAACTTAGCATTCACACCCTAGACCAGGTGAGAATGATTACCTGCACTGTAAGCAAGTGCATTTAAAGACTGCTTTATTTCTCTCTCACTTGCCCGTTGGTATCTTAGGTTCTAACTTAAATTTCTGTGGAACTATTAACTGCAAAAGACAAAATTAATTGTGATATATTCTATGCTGCTGACACAACAACAATAATTTATCTTTTAAGAAGAAAACAAAGGGTTGTTAAGCAGCGTTTAAAGAATATAATATAAAGTAAGATGCCTACTTAATTGATAATAAACTTAGCCTAATATCAAGAGGTTAGTATTTTTATACTTCAAATACTCCATGCACTTATTTAGTAAAAGACTTTTTTAGTTATAAAGTCATGCAAATAATATACCTTGAGGAGGCAGTACAACAGAGGCATTTGCAGTATTCGTTTGGTGGTGCTGCGATACTTGCGAGCGACGATTCTGCCATTTGGGCCACTATGATATCGAGTGCCTAGTGGCACTGTCTTCAGTACATGAGTTAATCATATGTAGGCTTATATCGTGAGGATCCAATGGCATGTAAAAAAGATGATGAGTCAGGGACTCGGAACTATGCAATTGCACGAAAATAAAGAAAAAAATTAAAGCAAATGACAAATGTAAGTTATAATTGAATTTTAATGGCTATACTAGTTCTTTAGCCCCAAAGGGCACTAGAGTACATGTCAGAATGCTTTGGGCACGTTCAAAGTCTGAGGGCATGACCCTTCTGACACATATATCTGCCAATACCTAGAAATATGGCACTCTGCCAAGGTTGCATTCTTATGGTAAGAGCTTTATGGCTTGGAGGCATATAGTTTTAAATTCACCATTCCCTGTGATGGCAAGATATAGAGTTTAATGACTGATAGGTCCAGAATACTGGCACTTGGCAATCAGCATAAGCAGAGCTCAGCTTAGAGGGATAGTACCTTAGTAAGGTGTAAAATTAAAGTGAAATTCGAAGGCAAAGGGAGATAGTGTAAGAAGAATGAATTAAAAGTGATATGAAGGAAGTAACAGAAGAAGAAACTTGGTATTCTGTTCTAGATAGAGGTGCCAAGGTCTCAAGATAAAAGAGAGGCTCTGTGCCACAAGTTCATCAACTCTCTCTTAGACTTACTTGGAGCTTTTATGCCTTTGACCTTTCTTCCATGGATTTCTCGGAGGTCGGTGTGTCAACTTTGGGTTTTGACTTGGTGGAACCAAGTTTGAGGAAGTTAGGGGAGTGCCAGCTGTTCCAGCTTCTGTGACAGCTGGAACAGAAGCATTCCTCACACGATCTAGCATCAGTCCTTGAAGCTCCTTAAGTTCTTCAGCCAGTTGACATATGACAGAATCCTGACTCATGGACGTGGCTGCTGAGGACTGGGAAGAAGAGAAAGAGATCATCAATAACACGAGCGGCTTGCAAGTTAAGATGACCGACTCAGGCATGGGGTTGCAAGGTCATGCCATTAGGTTAGCTTCTTAATGAAACTGGGTTGTCCTCTCTCACCTACACTGATCACTGATAGCAGAGCCAAACCGGGAGGGGAGAGGCAACACAGACAGGGAATCCGAGGAGATTCGAGGCGTGTTCTGGCACTGGCGCTAATGCAGTGTCAGGCACTGGAATTAGGTTTGGAATTGGCTCAACGTCCAGGCTGGGCAGAGCATGGCACTGCTAAGGACATGGAGGTGGCACAAGCAGTGGGTTAGAGGCAGGCTTGGGAGGCTTCTTATACCTCATGAATGATTGGAGGGGTTCGGACCCTTGGATTGTCATAATTTAGAGGGGGACTGGAAATCTTGTCTCAGAAAGAAGTCATAACCTCCAGGAAGGTGACTGGTTACTGCAAGTGTGCAGATTTTGTACCTATGAGATCTTGTGACCCTCAGTTGAACCATGGAAAGTATCATTTTAAAAGGATTGATAGTCCCAATAATGACAAGTTTACGGCGATCAATTTTAGCCCCATGGGGGATCTTATCTTCCTCTATCAGAGAGATTTGTATGCCAGTACCATCGAATGCAGTAACCAGGCAGGCTCAATAGTTACCTCTCAGAGGTGCCACAGAGATGGGACCTTTGGCTTGGAGTGCTTAAGGCTTCATGGTTTGTAACTGTCAAATCAATGGATGGCCATAAACCTTGCAAGCAGTGCAATAGGTTTGGCTGTAGTCCTTTCATGGCCCTGCCCCTGTGGAGGGTGCAGCCTTGTGATTCCCATTTTGGAGTTTAATGGGTGCCTTCTGATGAAGTTTGGATCATATGAGGTACTGTTTCTTATGGAAGTGTCCATTCTTGACTTGCAGTTGAGAGTTTGTTGAGGTTTGTGAGGAGGGGTATATCACCCTTCCATGGAAACTAAGGTGAGGATGATTTGTGTCTCAGGTGTCAACCAATGACAGCACTCGACCACTGTCTAAGGACTTTATCATAGAGATGGGTGGCGAGGACTGGCGGAGCATAAAGGAAGATATCCTCGAGCTGGTTTGGAGGGAGTCTAGCCATCATTTTAATACTTGTTTCTTTTTAAAGATATACTCAGACCAGGTTTGGCCTGCCTCCTTGGTCATATTTCTCTACTATTTCCTTCAACGATTGGGACTTATTTCAAAGGCCTTTATGATGGCTTAGCAGACAATGGTGAGATCTCCTTGCTCCTCGAGTTGGAGAGCATTGAATGCAATGACACCTTTTCCTGAGCCAGGCTTCAGGCTCGGCCTCACCTGATTTCTTATGAGAGAGCCTACCAAGGGCGCCTGCAGTATATTTTCCAAGAGGGGACAAATTTTATATATATATATATATATATATATATATATATATATATATATATATATATATGTGTGTGGTGTGTGACTGGTAAAAAATGTTCTGTTACAACAGAATTCCATCTAATAAAAGGAGCCCATACACCAAAATATAGAGAGAAAAGTACTATATTTCAGAGACAGCAGTCTGAAATATAATACTTTTCTCTCTATATTTTGGTGTTTTTTATGGGCTCCTTTTATTAGAATATGATATATATATATATATATATCAAATAATACATATAATATGTGTTAATTTAATAATATAATATATAATATAATATATATATATATAATATATATAATAATAATATATAAATATTTATATAAAATATAAATTAATATAATATGTTATATATATACTATATATATATATATATATATATATATATATATATAATTATATACATACATACATATATGTGTATATATAGATAATATATAATATATATATATAATATAGTATATTTATATATATATATATATATAATATAATATATATATATATATATATAGGATATATATATATGCAGTGGAACTGTGATGCCAATAATTTAAGTGAAGCAGCAAGGTGCAATAAAGAAAAAATACAATGCTATATTGACTGTTTTTTAACAGTTCCATATCCTGTTCAGCTGAATTCAAATATTTCTGGAAAGAACAACGCAGTTATATACTGTATACAAATATTATATAATACATAATAATGATACCTTTAATTTACTTTAACTGAGAGAATATATTGTACAATGAAAGTAAAACAAATAGATGTAGTTAAATGTAATAAACGTAACATATATAAATTTTTAAAGGATTTCAGGGGGAGTCCAAGTGCTCCCTCTTCCCCATATGTGCGGGCGCCCATGGAGCCTTTCTTTCTCCCTCTCTCTGCTTCTCTCCGCTTCTCCTGGCCCAGTCTTTCCTTCTCCTCCTCTGCTCTTTCTGTTCTTCCCTCTCTTTCTGAGCTAGCTGTTCGGCTTCTCTCTCCACCTGAGCGGCATTTACGTTCTCTTGGATCGACTCTCTTAATGGCCCCATAGATGATACAACCAGCAGATCAGTTTCCGTTCTATCTACGGCATCTGCATTGCCCATAGAAGTTCGAATTCACTTTGGTTTGCCGAAACCTGGCAGAGTGAGGACATGGCCACTCCGCTCAGTGATGAAGCTATAGGCTGCACTACTGCAGCATAAATTGGAAAACTCCAGTGAAAAGAAGAACCTCAACTGAACTATGGTTGAAGAACACGACTGGTTATTTAATGAATTGAAACTTTACCCTAGTGAATGTTTAATTACCCGAGAATGGACAAGCAGACCAACATGGAATTATTTATATAGTCTCCTCTCTTATATAATTAAAAAGACCCACTTGTATCGGACAACCAAAATTACTGTACAAGAGGTTGCTGAGCAAACTTGGCTTACGCACCACAAGTAGTTCCTTGGGCCATATAGTCGCCGAGATGTGTAAAGCAATTAATTATTCACGTTATGCAACACGAGTTTACAAAGGTAAAAAGTAACTATGTTGCATACACAACATCTTGCATACTCAAGTGGTATATAGTCTAGTTTACAGTAGGTCTACGATCAGTTAAAGCAGAATAGGCCCTTAAACCTACGGTTCTGTTGCCAAGTAAGCATACAGTTTTCAACTCTTTTGTACGCAAATTTTTTTATTTATACAAGGAAACTTTAATACTATTGAAAATATTATCATAAACATAATTTATATGTGGCAAATAACAATGTAATTTAAATAACAGTACTAATACATAAATACTACAAACATGACATTTATACTCACACATGTAGTATATATATATATATATATATATATATATATATATATATATATATATATATATATTTATATATATATATATATATATATATATATATATATATATGTGTGTGTAAATAATATATATTAAGAATAATATATATATATATATATATATATATAGATATCATATATATCATATAATAATATAATTATAAATATACATATACATAATGTTATATATATATATATATATATATATAATATATAATATATCTGTATATATATATATATATATATATAGATATATATATGTATATATACTAATATATATAATGTTTATATATATATATATATAGATATATATATACATATATGATATGTATAATATATATATTATTATATATATATATATATATATATATATAGATATATGTATGTATAGCTGAATCATGAAAGTTAGGAACGTGATAAATCCATAAATAAAGATATATGCCACGAAGGAAAAATAAACGAAGGAGGATCTGCGAGACCTTTCGACGTTAAACGTCCTTTACTGAGCAGAAACTGACATAAATGAGAGAAAAGACAATACAAGAAGATTCGTATAACTGACAGATAGGGATTATAAAGAGATTAGTACCTAGAATCCGACACACCTGGAAGATGAGAAACCTTCCCAAACAAGCATAAACAATGGGTGCAATTAAAGGTTTAAGACAATCATCTCAGATACAAGGACAAGACAATTAAAGGATTATAGGTGACAACTATTCAGAACTTGGTAAACAAAACCATATTCACAATACATGTTAGACATACATTACAACAAAGATAACTCTAAGGCAACTGATTTTTATTTAAGTCAGTAATTATATCTTTGAGGTCATTCTTAATTTGTAACATGTTTAAGAATGACCTCAAAGATATAAAAATCAGTTGCCTTAGAGTTATCTTTGTTGTAATGTATGTCTGACATGTATTGTGAATATGGTTTTGTTTACCAAGTTCTGAATAGCTGTCACCTATAATCCTTTAATTGTCTTGTCCTTGTATCTGAGATGATTGTCTTAAACCTTTAATTGCACCCATTGTTTATGCATGTTTGGGAAGGTTTCTCATCTTCCAGGTGTGTCGGATTCTAAATACTAATTTCTTTATAATCCCTATCTGTCAGTTATACGAATCTTCTTGTATTGTCTTTTCTCTCATTTATGTCAGTTTCTGCTCAGTAAAGGACGTTTAACGTCGAAAGGTCTCGCAGATTCTCCTTCGTTTATTTTTCCTTCGTGGCATATATCTTTATATATATATATATATATATATATATATATATATATATATATATATGTGTGTGTGTGTGTGTGTATTATATATATATATATATATATATAATATATATATATATATATATATATACAACTTGTAAAAATGTTCTGTTACAGCAGAATTCCATCTAATAAAAGAAGCCCATAAAAACGCCAAAATATAGAAAGTAAATATTATATTTCAGAGACTGCTGTCTCTCTCTTCAGGCGGTACTTATACCAAGAGATCCATCCATGGGTAAGCTTCTTTAGGTCAACCCCACGGATAATTTCTCTGTAATCTTCTTAAGCATTGGTTGAAGGAAGATTTTATCTATGATATCTGAATCCCAGGTGCCCTTCCATATGTTCATTACCTGCCTTTGTTTAATCAAGGTTAACTCTATCATCTGGCTTTTGTACTAACATTTGCTGCTATAAATTATGTGTCAAATTCCAGTTTATTTTGTGGTTATGGTTATTTATATGGTCAAAAATAGCCGAGTTCTGTTGTCCATACCTAACTAATTGTTCATGTTGTGTTAATCACTGGGGAAGTGATTTTCCTGTAAAACCGATGTAAGATTGGTCACGGTCCAGGCTTGGGATCTCGTATACTTTAGCCAAGGATTTGGCTAAAGTATTTGGGTAGGTAATGGGCAAAAGGGTTAGATTTTCTGACAGTCTGGGTCACTGTCTTAATCCTGTTCAGGTGTGGAATTTTTATTTTATTGTTGGGTGTCTCTCTGCTCTTGTCTTGAGGAGGTCTGTAGAAAATTACATTTGCTTTTTTCAAGTATATGGTCAGGATACCTTAAAGACGAAAGCTGCTTGTGAATTAGTTCAGGTTGCTGGCTACACCTATCTTGATAGAAATGTCATGATAACTAAAGTAGTGAATATATGAAAGTGAGAATGTTGATTTTCTGTATATGGTAAATTTGTATTCTGTCGTGTCTCCAATTATTAAAACATCAAGAAAAGGAATTTTGTTGTCTGTTTCCCATTACAGGCATGCTCTGTGCAACTCTTTGATTCCTTAATTAGATGCTTCATTCCAGAGAAGTAATTGTAGGTGTTTTCGATTACAGAATAGGAGTTAGTCAGCTGTGGTTTCTGTGCATCAGCTTGTGTTCAATATTGGCTTCCCCAATACACCCTCTCTTTACGGCATTCTTTGGAACTGGCTTTGACCGTGTTCCCTTCAAGAAAATCCCCCGTATTACTTCTTTCATCTTGTAGTGAGGGACTGTTATATTTTGTCCCAGTTATGTTAACCATTATTGTGATATGATTTTCTATTGTAAATATAATTAGTTAAGTTAAACCCCTGAGTTTACTTATTACTCACCTTTTGAAGAAGGCCTTCAGCTGTGCTTAATTGAATATTTTTTTTGCCATAAAATTGCCAAATACTGTTTTAACAGAAAACGTGTATGTATGTATGTATATATATATATATATATATATATATATATATATATATATATATATATATAGATAATATATATATATATATATATATATATATATATAATATATATATCATATATATATCTCTTTTTTCATCTTTCGCTGCATCTTTTCTCATATCCAATTTCTTCTCTTGCACTCTCTTTGCCGGCCATGATTTTGCTCCATACATCAAAGCAGGTCTCACTACTGTCTTATACATGCTTCCTTTAACCTTCATGTTGATTCTGAGATCTCACAATACAACCGACATCTTTTTCAAATTTGTCTATCCAGCTTGCACTCTGTGTTATCTCTACTTCCCAACTTCCATCATCAGCTACTGTTGAACCAAGAAACTTAAATTTTTCTACTTGGTTCAGCCTTGTCCCTTCCATACTATACTCGGAGTCTTGATCTTCATTTAAACTTAGGCATCCAGTCTTTTTTTCTACTGATCTTTAATCCTCTGTCTTCCAGTACCTTCCTCCACTGCTCTAGTTTTGACTACACTACTCCTCTGATGGTGCTGCATAAGATGATGTCATCAGCAAACAACATGCACCAGGGGGATTGATCTCTTATTCCTTGAGATAGCACACCCATAATCAGGTCAAAAAGATATGGACTTAATGCAAATCCATCTCACTGGTATCCATTCAGTTAACCCAACACTGCTTCTAACCTGCACTTTTGCTCCTTCATACATATCTTGAACCAACCTCACATACTACTCCGGTGTTCCCTTTACTCGCATACACCTCCAAACCTCTTCGCATGGGACTCTACCATATGCCTTCTCTAAATCTATGAATACTATATGCAGTCCTTTCTGCTTTTCCGGGTGTTTTTCCATCACCTATCAGAGGGCAAACTCTGCATCTGTCGTGGATCTTCCTGGCATGAAGCCAAATTGTTCTTCACTTACAGACGTTTCAAACGTTTCTTCCCTAATTCTTTGTTTCATTATTCTTTCACATATTTCCATGGTGTGAGACATTAGCTTTATTCCTCTGTAGTTTGCACAATCCTGGATGTCACCCATCTCTTTATACATAGGCACATAAAGCTTTCTCTCCATTCTTTTGGTATTTTTTCCTGGCTGTATATTTTCTTTATTTTACCATTTTACACCTTCTTTAGTGCCTTCTTTACTTTCTTCCTGCTGATAGTATGTGTCATACCAAGGATCTGGAATGCATCTTCAAAGAATTGTCTAGGGTTTTCTTCATTTGACAGGTGTTCATAGCATTCCTTCCACCTTTTCTTTATCTTATCTTCGTTACATAAAACCACTCCACTTCCATCCTTACCTTCTTTTATATGGGAATAGTCTTTGGTGTTCTTCTCCCTTGATTTTGAAGTTCTGTGACTTTTCATCTCCCCCTCGGATGTTTCCAGCTCTTCGTATATGTTATCCAATGCTGTTGCCTTTTCTTGTGCAACTGCCTTCTTTACTTGTTTCTTATGTCTTTTGTACCTCTCCTTATTCTCTCGCTGTCCATACTTTTCCTAGATCTTTTTTTCATCCTTTTTGGCTTTCACTTCATCACTCCTCCACCAGTAAGCAGATTCCCTTAAGAAGCGGGAGTCTTGAGAGCATGAGGTGCTGTGCCTGTCCCTTCTCGGTTTCTTAGGAACCCAAGAGGAGACCACTCCCGATGATCAGTCTTAGGAGATTAGGGAGTTTCGCCAAGCGCTTGAATTCCTTGGAATCACGAGCACTAGACTGGCAACTTTTTTGAGTGTCAGGAATTCTGCAATAGGTGCCAAGACATGCCAGGTGTTTTAATAACAACTAGCGCCTCTGCTTGGTCAGGTCTCATCCATCATGTCATGCATCTTAGGGTCTGAACACACAGGATAGCAGACTAGAATCATTGGGTCCTGTCGAATCTCCCTTCAAGGAAAGAAAATTGAGTTTCATGCCTAGGAAAAGCCAAGGGTTTTTCTTTGGGATATGAATATCCTCGATTTTCATTTAGCAAGAGATCTTTGTGCCGATTCGTCAGTACATTGATCTGGGAATAGGACCACGGCCTCCCTCTGAATAATCTTCACTGCTTGAGGCCCTTGCTCTTCCAGAAGAGACAGGGGTTTTCGTAAGGGAGCCGCATTCCTTGCTTGTGAGGTCATTCTCGACTAGATGAATACGTTTTCTCTGGACCCAGAAGTTCATTCACAGTTTTGAGATGTCCAATCAGCTTCCTTCCCTCTGCTACCTGATACCTGATAGGAGCGAGTCTTCTTTTCCTCGGAGTGCTATGATGAGCCACATGTTTGCCTCTGCAAAAATTAGACTTGATCAGATTTTTCTTTATATATAGACACATAAATTGCACTATATACATCATAGTTATGGTATTTTCAGTCCAACACTATTTACATATAGGTATCTGCACATTTTTACCTCTTTCTGTTTCTTAGATCATACCTTGTTGTAATTGGATTTTCCACAATATTTTCATTCCTTATGTTATCTATATCTTTAGTAGATCATGGATCTGTTTTAACTACCTTTACATGATTCCAGTGAACTACCTTTTCCTTTAGATCACTTTCATTTATTACTATATATTTATTCAGTTTTAACACTTCTATTACTCTATATGGCCCAGTGAATTTGGGAGAAACCTTTACATTTGGACCTTCCGGTACGTGCTTCTGAACATATATTTGAGTACCCACTTTAATGTCTGGTTTAGTGGTATTTTTGTTATGGTATTTTGCTTGAGTCTTATGTACGTCTTTTAGTCTGGCTATTGTCTGCATGATAGTCTCATAGTTATAAGTATGCCTGGGTGGTGTTGCATCGCCTAACAATGTATTTGGCATTCTTTTCTGATAGCCATATAGCAAATAATGTGGAGATTCTCCTATTGTCTCATTTACAGTATTATTCAATGTGAATTGTACGTCTTCAAGAGCTAAGTCCCAATCTTCTGTATGTGGTTTTACTAAAGTTTTCAGGATGTCCTTTATTTTACGATTTGTTCGTTCTACTGCTCCATTTGAACTGGGTTTATAAGCTGTTATTTGACATTTATTTATTTCATAAAATTCACATATTTTCTTCAAGAGATCACTAGTAAATTCAGCAGCATTATCAGATAGAAGAACTTATGGACTTGAATATCTGGTTATAATTCTAGATTTAAGAGCTTCGGCTACTGTAGCTGCATCTCTGTTTCTTATAGGTATGATTTCTACATATCTAGTTAGACAGTCTAAGAAGACTAATATTTGTTAGTTTCCTCTAATAGTTGTTGGAAATGGACCCAAAAAAAGTCCATAGTTACTACTTGAAATGGATTTAATTCTGAGGGATATTTTTTAAGTGGAGCTTTTGTATTTACGTTACCTTTATGTTGTTTGCAAACTAACCAATTTTGTACAAAGTTCTTGGCATCTTCACTACAATGTGGCCAAAAATAATTTCTGGTAATGATTCTAGTTGACTTTTTAATTCCTGGATGCCCTGCCAACTTATATGAGTGTGTTAGTTCTAAACCTTCTCTGGTTAGTGTTTTTGGGATATATAGTCGAGAACAACCATTTTTCTCTGTCGGTATTTCATACAACAAACCATTTATTAACTGAAAATCAGGTTTTAAGGACTCATCTATTGGTAGCTGTCTTACTATTTGTCTGATTTCTGGATGTTTTTCGTTTTACTTTCACTCTTTCTAAATCCAAGCCTTCCACTTGACAACTAAAACAAAACGTATTAGTTGTAATGCATTTTTCTGTTTCTTCTTGATATCTGGCTAATGCATCTGCCAAGGTGTTAAATTTCCCTGGAATATATCTGAACTCTGAAGCAAACTCTAATACACTAAGGAACCATCTATTGAACTTCATGTTGTTATTGAAAGTTCTCTTTTTAAACAAATCATAAATGGGTTTGCGATCAGTAAGCACATTAACTTTATGACCTAAAATTATGTGTCTAAATTTCTTTAAACCCCAAAATAAAGCTAAACACACTCTGTTGTGCTATAGTGTTTTTCCGCTGGGTTTAAAACTCTACTAGCATAGCATACTGCCCTCATTCTAGTTTTGGCCTTATGTAACAATACAGCGCCTAGCCCTGTACTCGAGGCATCACAAGCTAAATAAAAATCTTTTGAAAAATCTTGATAGACCAAAACAGGGTTCCTAGTCATTTTGCTCTTTAATGTTTGAAAGGTTGTTTCTTGTTCATTCTTCCATTCATATTTAACATCCTTTTTGGTTAAAATTCTGTCAAAGGTTTGGCGATAGTTGCAAATCCTTTTATAAAAGGTCTGTAATATCCAGCCATTCCAAGGAATCTCCTTAATGCTTTCAAATGAGTGGAAGCTGGATAATCAATTATTTTCTTTACTTTACCTGCTTGCATGCGCAGTCCGTCTTCACTAATTACATGACCTGAGTCTTCTAATGACTTCATTTGGAACTGACATTTCTTTAATTTAATTTTTAGTCCTGCCATTCTTAATCTTTCTAGGACCAATTCTAATGTTTTGAGATGGCTTTCTAAATCTTTACAAAAAAAAATGATTACATCGTCTATGTATACTGCAACATTTTCTATGACTCCTAGAATTTGTAACATTAGTCTAACAAACGTTAAAGGAGCTTATGTGAGTCCAAACTGCAAATGTTTTTTATGTGTGCTGAAGGCTGTGAATTGTTTGGATTCTTTATCTAAAGGTACTTGCCAATATCCAGTAAGTAGATCTAAGGATTAAAATATTTTGGCCCCTCCTAATTGAGCTAACATATCTTGAATTACCGGCATCGGCATTCTATCTGGATCTGTGTTGGAGTTTAATTTTCTATAGTCTATTACAAGTCTCCAACTGCCATCTTTTTTTGGAACAAGCAACAATGGAGAATTATATGGAATTCAGAAGGAATTATTACTCCATCTCTTTTCATTTCCTCTATCAAATTATCAACTATGGGTCTCTGGCTTATTGGTAATCTGTAATTAAGAATAAAAAATGGTTTGGCTCCATCATCTAACAAAATCGTATGTTGTAGGACATTTGCTCTTCCTAGTTTATCTCCTACAACTATTACATTTCTATATTTCTCTAGCACCTGAATTAACTTGTTTCTGTTTTCTTGAAAATCGGTTTAATTTACTCCCCGATTTATTTGAGAGTTTTGGCCATTCATAGAGAAAAATGCTTTTTCTTCTACTGTTAGTAAAGGATTGTTAATAGGTATTCCTATGCAAAAGACAGTGCCTGCATATAGTGTCAGTTTGTTATCTGAATAGTTTTGGACATAAGCTTCACAATTATCACCATTCATATGGATTAGTGAATTATCCATTCTGACAAAATTTATCAATTCATCGTTCAATAATAGAACATCTTAAATATATTTTTGTTGAGCATTTTGGATTTAAAGTTACTGCTCTATTGAGTCTAAATTGTACTTTATCATCAGCTTTGCTAACGCAACGTGTCTCCTCATCTTCTATGTCTGAAAAATAACGAAGTTCTGCATTTTCAGTGGTTTCTTCTATTACTTTTATTATACTATTTATTTCTGATTTCTTTATTTTATCTAATAGCAACACTTCATTCTCGTAACTCATTACTACATTGCTACAGTTATTAGTACATGTATCTGTATAGGTATCTGTATAAGCATCTTGATTTTCGTTATATTCAGAGTTTCGGTGATCACCATTATTTATATCTGAATAATTACTTGAATCTGAGTATATATCATCTATATGTGCACATTTCATTGGCTCTGTATTCTGTAATGGTGGTAATTCCTCTTTTCTATCTGTTTCTATTTTATCTTGCTTTTCTCGTATGTCTCTCTCGCTTGTAGAAACGGTCTCTGACAAATTGATCAGATTTGGGTGAGGCTTTTCTTCGTCAAGCGCAAAACATACGCTCTTCTGATTATCCTGTTTCAGGCTAATCTCTCTTTCACTGCTATCTAGTATTATTTCACATCTTCTCATTAAATTAAATGAGAATAATACTTGTGCGGAAAAATCTGTCTTCTAGAACTAGAAAACTTTCGACAAATTTGTGTGACAAAATGTCTATTTCCAAGTTCACCTTTCCTAGACTTCTAATTTGTTTACCCGCATTTCCCTTTATGACTTTATTTTGACTCTGAATCAGAGTTTCTGAAATACCTAAGTATCTGGTCAAAGTTGATTTATCTATTATATGCACTTAAATGCCTGAATCTATAAGTACAGTACATGTCTTTCCATTTATTGGAATCTTCACAATAGGCAGATCCTTTCTGTTTATTTCTTCTTCTTTCATGGAGAATACTACTTCCTTGCTATTTATGTAGGAAAATGCGGATGAACCTTCATTTTCCATACTAGCCATCTCTTCTTTTTCTCTTCTATCATCTTGAAGGGAATTATGTTCTTTATTCTGTGAAGGGGTTAATTGTCACTGGCTTGAAGAGTTATTTGGATTAGGGCGACTACTACTTCCTTACTATTGAACCAACAGCTTTTGGTTAAATGCCCAACCTCCTTACAAATTGCAGTTTCTAGGCTTTCTGCACTCATTAGTGGAATGATTTGTATACCCACAATTGTCACATGCAGCCTTTGCAAAGTCTTGCTCCTTGAGCTGAATAGTTAGTTCCCTTGACTTGAGTTATTTGTGTCTGAAGATTGACCAGGCTTTTATGTCATGGGTGGACCATTCCTTGGATAATTCTGTCTTCCTTTCTGGTTAGGATTCCCTGTGACTATGGTTTTGTTACGTCTAGGCTTGTTGATCAAATTTGACTCACACACCAAAGCTCAATTCTCTCGTTATTCTCACTGTACTCTGATTATTTTCTCTTTCTGTTTTTTTACGTTACCTTATCTACTGTTATATATTTTTACGTATATAGCGGCCTTGAGAGAAGCTAGATACGTAAACGGAAGTAATTGAGAGGGATTTCAAGAGGGAATTGCTTTTACTTACCGTAAACTGATAGTTATTAATTTCTTTTAGAGGAAGGTCGCCAGAAAACTCAGCTCGTTACTTAACAGCTATTTATTTACAAAAGGCCCAGTGCTGGCCTGGAGAAAAGGTAAATGATATTGGCCCCCACGTTGGGGCTTAGAATCTCTCATTCAATTCAAGCTGGGTTTTCATTCACTTGGGGTAATGCACACTTGCGGGCGAAAGACGGCACGGTGCCCCTTGAATCTGGAAAAGAATCCCAGATTAAACGACATAAAAAGAAAAAAATGACTTCTTGCTTTGTTAATTTATTCTCGAATTAATTATTCTCTAATACTGAGGAGAAGGAACTTTTTAAGGTTTCACTGAAGTATGCAATGACTCCATTGGTCTGGGACGATCACACAAGGGGAAGCAGCGGCCATGAGGCAGTGAGAGGGAACAAAGGGATGAATTCCTTTTGTTGCTGGAAATTGAATTGGGAGAATGAGGATCAAAATGATAATAGATGATAAGGGACTGGCAATATGTTGTTTCACAAGACGTACCTGGATGTCGTGTTCAGTGGCTCTTTGTAGAAAAGCATGGCCCCCTTTGTCTGAGGCCTGGGTCATCGGCGCGCCACTCACACCCTGGGTAGGCCTAACAGGAAGGCAGGTAATTTGACCTCTGTCCGAGATCACGTCTCGCAGCCGACTGAGACAGAATTCAGTTGGGTTGCTTGGGGGTTGGAGGTCAGCTTAACCCCCCACGATCAAGGCAAATCCTGGAAAACAAGCATACAGCCAGCAGAGGGGTCACAGGAAAGAGAGCTTAAGGTATAGGTCTAAGAAGTACCAATCTGCCTACACCCTTCCCTTTTGAGATACGTCCCTACAGCTGATAAAAGACTCTTTTCCCCCAACTGGGGAACTTCCTATCTCTAGCTGGCGGGTTTTGGGTTTCCCGCGTTTACTAAAAATCAGCTGATATTCTAAAGAAATGGCTGCCGTTTTCCAAATCGAATTAATTAATTAATTGCGGGGTAGACGAACGATCTATAAACGTCACAATATATATATATATATATATATATATATATATATATATATATATATATCGAGCTACAATGTCCTTTTTTAATATCTAATTCGCTCTACCTCGGAATTAATATATTTTCATATATGCTTAACCGAAGGGGAATTTTTTCTCGATAATAGACTTGCCTGGACCAGGGCGCGAACCCATGGATCCTTTCAAACCTACTACACCACCGCGGTGGTGTAGTAGGTAAAAAGCTTCACTGACGTTCCTGGATTTGAAAGGATCCATGGGTTCGCGCCCTGGTCCAGGCAAGTCTATTATCGAGAAAAAAAATTCCCCTTCGGTTAAGCATATATGAAAATATATTAATTCCGAGGTAGAGCGAATTAGATATTAAAGGGACAGGTGTAGCTTGATGTATATATATATATATATATATATATATATATATATATATATATATATATATAAGAAAAATGGATATACTAAGAAATATTAAAGAATGCAACAAAATACACATAATAAATTGCTCTCCCAACTTTGGAAGAAAGAATAAGTGTAATCAAATTGTAAAAGAAATCATAGTAAATGTTAAACATCAATTCATAAGCATATCAAATTAAAAGTGCTTTAAATCATAAGCATAATAAATGAATACTCAGAATACAATATCTGAAAAAAAAACAATATGTTAGAAATAATGTGGATATTGAATGTCATTTATGGTTCATTTCTTTCCATTTCTGTCAGTATCCCTTGCATCTTTTTGATAATCAAATACCTCACTATTATGACAAACAAAACAATAGTGACTACTATTACCAGCAGATTTACAAATGAAAGAAATAGTGCTATCTGTTTTGTATACAAGTAATAGTTATCAACATCATTCAAGTTCTCAAGTTCCTTTAGTTCTAATTGAGACAATTTAAACTCATCTATTGCATATGTGTAATTTTTATATAGCACATGTTTGTTGAAATGGTATTCAGTGAAAAGGTGTGGTTCATTATTCACAACAGTACCTCAAAAAAATTCTTATGCTCTGTTAATTCAAAGATATAACGGTATATAATAAAAGAAATTCGTTAATTAGAACTCAAAGTGCACAATCTGTTAAAAGAAATTATTCAAATAAATGGGACACAAATATATAAGTATTCAAAATCATATATCACCAATCGAGTGTAAGAAAAAATACTAAGACTTCTTATCTACCAACCATCAGAAAAATTAATAAAAATCTTTATACCCTTATTGAGAGAGAACTTAAAAAGTTTTATATTTTTTAAGAGAAAGAATATGCAATCTTTTCACACACTCTTATAGAGAGAGAATAAAAGAAATATTTAGCTTCATCACAACTTATGTACGTTTCTGTTGTCGTTCTTTTTAATTTGATTCTGATATCACTTCTCCATGGTCGGCACTCGCATTCAATTGTTGTTTCAAAATCAATCTTGCCTGACGCTGTGTTTCTCTTCTTTCGTTATTCGGCAACGATTTGTCGATTCTATAACGGGAATGTTTTTCGTTCATTTACAATGCACTTATCCTTTATTAGCAGATTATCTCACTTGTTATGCCGTTGTTTCAAAACACACTACGTCTCATTGTTTCTTCGCTTCGAGGAAAAAAAAAAACTTCTCTCGTTGTTGTATGCAGTTTATGATTGCACTTAATTCGTTGACGTCTTCAAGCAGGATTTTATCGATCACTATCATTCTTCGCTGTCGTTATTAATTCTAAGCTCTGTTTGTCGATTGGTATCGCTGTTGTAACTGTCGAAATGTGTCTATTTATTCAACTATATTCACTGCAAGTTACGTCTCCTGGATTCCACAATTGGTTGGCACCAATGCTATACGACTGTAAAGTGTTCGAGTGTATGTTCTCTTACCTTTTCACTGTACTACTCTGATTATTCTCTCTCTTTCTGTTTTTTACATTGTCTTATCTACTATTATTTCTTATAGCTATTTCTGCTTGGGTCTCACAATGTTTCTCGTTGCCACGAAGGGTATCCCCTCTAACAACAAGAGACAGCAAGCCTGAAGGACACTGCAATGGTTTCCATCCAGGCAGTCCCCAATGAGATTTCTTCCCTACCCAGCACCAGTCAGCGTCCCATGGGAAATTTTGGTGGTAAGAAAGGGACATTGTCCTAATTCAGATCTCCAATTTTTAAGTCCCAAAGTCGTCTCGACCCTTAGGAAAGGACCTTTATGTGGTTCTGCCCCTCTCTCTCAGAGAGTGGTGGACATCGCAGTAGCCAAGGAATGTGCCAAGGCGACTGCCTTGTCCTCAGAGCTAGGCCTAAAATGTCTCAGGCTTCAAAGGATGATCTTGAAATAGTATCCTTCTTCTTTCTCCTCAGAAAGAATGCACATACGTGTTTCTCTTTCAACCCTCTTTCCAATTGGGAAGAAGACAGAAGGAAGGACATAGAAAAGAACGCTTGTAGCAGGCGCTCTCCTACTGCTGGTACTTGAAAGAAGAGTTGTCTGTGGAGTCTCTGGACTTGATACGACAGAGGCGAGACCCGGTAGTAGATATCTTTCAGGAAAAGTACATGCTTTCTTCTGGGTCTTTGCTGTTTTCCATCAAACTTCATCCTCTCCTGTGTACTTGTTTCAGGAACAGCCAATTTTGGTGTCCTGTTGCCTTCATATAAGCTTCTCTTTTGCTCTCTTCATGAGAGAATGAAGGAGGTCTGCTTCCAGTCCTTAATTCTTTTGCTCTCTCGAATGATGAGGAAGGAATTAGGCTGGTGTTCGATCAACAGGAGCCTTTGAATATCGTTGTATATTCTCCTCGCGACATGCGTCTGTTATCAAATGCACCAACTGAATAATAGACGCATACCTGTAGGACCATTGTTTTCAAGTGTGTGACTGAGACAACATCCTAAAACTCATGGCAGCCGTGAGAGTTTTGGGATTTGATTTTGAGAAACCCAGTGGTGTTGGTAGGCAACAACACCACAGTAGTGCATTTATCACCAAACAAGAGGGTTTCATTTCTCTCCTCTTTCGGTTAACATGTAGGTGCTTGAGTGTAACTGTAGTGCACTCAATAGCTCTACCAGCCAAATAAATTTCCAGATGAAATGTCCTGGCAGGCAATTCAGCCTCTGGATTCGAGTGATGTTCTTCTTAGTATTGTTTCTCCTCAGACAGGTGTTAACTACTAATGAGAAACCTCTCTGTCTTGCCCTCATAGAGACCCAAGGTCTCTGGGCAGTTGGTGCCATTGACAGGACTTTTTCTCTGGCCAGAGCCACAAGAGTTGTTTCTCTCTGGTTCATATGTGAAAGGCGTAGTTCCACATTCAGCCTAGTCTTTCATATGAAAGTAGTATTGTTTCTCTTTAGTCGATATTCAACTAGTGATGAGAAAATTTTCTGTTTTGCCATTGCAGGGACCCCAGGTCTCTAGATGGCATTGGCGAGGATAAACAGTTTGCATGGACCTTTTTTAATTTCACCTTTCAAAAGGCAGGTATCGATATCTCGAATTCATCTCAGATGTCGTAGTGAACTCCAGATCATTTGGCATGCGTTCGCGCCCATAAGGATCCCCTATGCCTTGGATTTTGTAATCGATGATTGGCCATTTATAATTTTACTATTTTTCACCTCTCTGATGTGATCTTCTGCACACGAGGAAATCAATTTGACTTTCTCTTGAATGTAATATACTGATTTTCTTTCTTTTCAAACCAGGTGTTGATAATTGAGAAATCAAATGACACTGCACAGTCCACAACTCTCTCTCCCTCGTCATTTCTCTCTATAACTACCCAGCCACCATGCACCCTCTCAGTACCCTTTCTGGTCCTTCCTACATGTCCATTCATGTCACCACCAATAATTAAAAACTCTCTTCTTTGGTATTTATCCCAACTGTCTGGCCATTTCCATCCAAAATACCAATTTCTCAGTTTCATTGCATCCTACTTGAGTCACATAAGCACTTACGATGTTGACTATTTTTCCTTCTAGGCACTTATCCTCTTCCCACAAAATGTTGTCTTTTAGGATTTTCGATAGAATTATTCCCACTCCATTTCTACCTTCCTTATTTGCTCTACTATATAGCAAATTACATCCACATCCCAGCTCTCTTGCTTTATTTCCCCTCCATCTGCATAGTCTCCTGCACACATAATGCTTATCTTTCTTCTTCATCA
>NC_087206.1:57244289-57246789 GCF_015104395.2 Macrobrachium nipponense
GTTTCCTATAAATACTTAATTTACATTGGAAAGAATCTCTATGTATTAATAAATCTAGGAAAGGGATGGCAATGTTATTTTCAAATTTAACAGTGAATTTTATGGATGGCGCTAAATTATTTAATTTAAACAGTAAATCTTTTACATCAATAGCAACAGGTAAGACTACTAAGATGTCATCTACATAATATCTGAACCATTTAAAGGGGACAAGTGTGATATTCGGGAGGTGTGGTCTTTCAACACTTGTCCCCTTAAAATGGTTCAGATACTATGTAGATGGAATCAGTAATTGTACAAATCACTAATAAAAAAAACTAAATCTTAGCCTGGTATTGTACCATTTGGACCCATATACTTGTAAAATGTTTATGAAGGACCTTAAAATAAATGAATTAACTACTAATTGATTAGTTCCACATGCTTTTAGTTATTAATGTTTTTCTTCTCATGCTCGCTTTATTTATATCTTATGTTCGTTTCTCACTCATTGTCTGAACACTTTTGTAAATTTCATGTTACTAATACAAAGTTTATTGTTTTTCAAATTAACTTACCTTTGACCGATGTGTTTAACTGCACCGCTCTTAAATCCTTAATCTAGCCTTTGGGATTTTATTAATTTTGTACCGTCTGTCTACATGTGCCTATTTGTTCCTAAAACAAAATGTATTGTTTTCTGACTAAATTTCCTGTGACCACGTGTGGGTGGCTACTTTTATATCTTTAATCTTGCCCATGGGCATTTTTTATTTCTTCAAAGTGAATTGGACCTTTTGTTAATCCTGTAATGTCCGCTTGTATATGCTTACCTATACTGTGTTTCTCATTGTTCTGATCAGTCTTGGCTATAGTAAAGAGTCGTTAAGACCGAAAGATCTCGGCAGTTCTCGTTTTTCATTTTCCTTCGTGGCAATACCTTTATGTATATAATATATATATATATATATATATATATATATATATATATATATGTGTGTGGTGTGGTGTGTGTGTGTGTGTGGTGTGTGTGTGTAGTGACTGTGGTGTGTGTTGTGTTGTGTGTGTGGGTGTGGTGTGTGTATGTGTGTCGTCTTACTCCTATGGTGCCAACAAAAGAAAATAAGTAAATAGTAGGTATGTCTCTTCCAAACATCTTTTGATAATTTAATCATACTTCATGTTCACTATATGAAAATATTGTGTTTATTTACCAGACGTTTTCTTTACAGAAAGAAAGTAATACTTTTGTAATATTTCGAGGAAGTATTTTTTATAATGTGCACCTCCTTTTTTCCAGTATATTTACCATCAACAAAACATGACCTGGAACTGAAACTCTCCAAATATTCACTTTTACTTTCCTTTACAGGAGGAGGCAGCCATACTCGCCGATGGAGGAGTCAGGGGTAAGAGAGGTCCTCAAAACTTAGCCTCGCCTGCCAGCAATCACGCAGAGAGGCTATTCAGAGGGGGTCCTTGGTACGTGCAGATGGGTCGTGTCTTTTCAGCCTTCGTGTCGCGCATCTGCCCTTGCCGTTGCCCGACCAAACCATGAGACTTGGCCCAGGCTCTCTCCCTTCGGAATACGACGAAGGCTAGTGCTGGGGAGTGGGTCTAAGGGATGGTAGAGGGAGGACATTAGTGCTCTTAGAAAATGCATCAGGCTTCCCAAATGATCACCAGCTTCAGAGTGTGCTTTTGGTGGGAACAGGTTGCAAGTTCAAGTAAGTCTACAATGACCGACCTTATTCTGTACTCTCCACGTTGCATAGGCGACGGGAGAAGGCGCATGGTGCAATATACTGGGCAAGAGGAGGCAGGGAGTGAGAGACAGCGAGATGTAGTACCAACTCTTTCCAAGGCTATCATTGAAGACGATCGGGTTCGGGACAACAGAATTCAAGTCATTGGACTCTTGGAGAAGTTTGATGTCAGTAACAAGCAAGTTGAAGTAAATCAACTTTCATTTCTTTCATATGACGGAAATAGAATCTAATGTATTCCTTGAACATATCGCACTTACTGTCCTACTAAATGACTCCTACAAAAGGAGAGGACGCCTTTTATCCTCTACTGAAAAATTAATGCCTTCCTTCCTGCCTAAGCTCTACTCTTCAATCTTGAGCGTTAGACTCAAAGTAAAGAGTAAGAACCAACACAAAAGATAAATATATAAATATATATTTGGAAAAGATAATTAAAAAAGAAGAGGACCAGTTACCGACCTCTTAGACCATAAATTAAATGTAAGTAGATTCAGTGTGTTCTTCACGTGTGGCAAACTAAACCTGGAACGTTTGCTTCAGAGAAGTCGTGGAGATCAGTGTATCACATAACTATAATATATATACTATATATAAAAAGCTAAAAAAATCTATCAGCTGTAACGTGTCCTTACTCAGATGTTTTATATTTTCAACACTGAATTACAATGAGTGTTTTAGTTATGTTTAGAGTGTTAGAGAGAAAATACAAGAACTATATAAAAGTAGAATTCTCTCTGTGAGTTCTATCTTCA
>NC_087206.1:57249289-57251789 GCF_015104395.2 Macrobrachium nipponense
TGCTCTTGGTGAAAAAGCGAGGCTGTTTAGAGTAACAAGTGAAGTGATCTGTTTCATCCAACCTGCCATAGCCATGCGTACTCCAACATCCCATGCGCACCATCTTATTTGGCCATTTAATGATAATGGTTATCTTAAAAATTCACCTCGCCGACGAACAAAGCCTTAAAATGCATATTTTAAAAGAACATTTTCTGCTCAGAATGACATTTTCTTTCATTTCCCCAAATATTTGCATGAACTCGTGTTACACCCTGTATATATACACACAAAAACGTCACTTTACACTTACTTATGCATAATGACTGATGTGTAGTATGTGATTTACATTTATGTGGGCACTTCCAAGTGAACCAACGACGGTCCTCTATACAATGCACACATTTTCATTGACAATATACTCTAGCTGAATATAACAAAGGTCATCCATACAAACACGGATAAACACCTGCTTTCCTTTACCTTGTCTGTTCCTTACATTACAATGAATATCATTTACACAAACCACATACAAACACATTTTGCTTCTTTGAATGAAAATCAAATGCACAAGCAAACACATAGCTATACACATACATATAATTTTCTCCACATTTCTCTGAACTATGAACAAGTATTCTGCGCAAAGACGTGAACAAATAGCCGCTTTTGGCTCCCCTGATTTTCTCTAACCAATAAAAAAGAAAAGCGAAATATTTTATACTTGGTCTATCCTGAATGCTGAGACTTTAGAACCCGATATTGGAATACATGATTCCAGATCCTGAAAATCTGAAAACTACATCAATAAGATTGCCTGCAGGAGAAGAAAGAATTGAATAGGCCTGAAAGAATTTTGTAAGAAGTATAAAAGAATAGAAATGGACTTATGTCTGCAATGAAAGGTTACCACGTCTCTTATGTAAGATGATCTATTATTAACTTTAGATAACTTACAAAATGGTATCATCAAAAGCCAAAAGTTTAGCTTATAATAAGAGAATGCCTCTCAAAATGAGTAAAGGAATAAGAAATGTCTTATGTTTAAATAAAATCTTTATTTCATCGGTTCTTCTTACCTCATAGACGTAGACATTTTACGAACGCAGATTGTATCCTGTTCCTTGCCTCCTATGATTAATTCCTTACATTCGGAATGGGTAGCTGAACTTAGTATGAACTTATATGAAAACATCAGGTCCAATGAGTCAAGACGAAGTTTTCAGAAGGTATTTAATCCTACGACAATTTGCCTCACATTTCCTTCAAATTTCCTTCGATTTTTAATTCATTTCAGACTCAGACTTTCATAACCAGAAGTCGGTTTATTTCACTAGGAAAAATTTATTAACATTTATTTGCTTCTTAAGTTAGCCATCACGGCCTGAAAAGAAGAATAACATCAGTTTTTGAGAAACCGATAGATCATGGTAACCGCAGTTAAAGAGTTAAAGATTAGATCCTACACACTAAAACCGACGCGGAGGGGAAATGGAAAAATGAGCTTACTACTTCATAGCGAAGTCCTTTTAAAACCTTTCTCGCAAGAATAAAGGTAAATTTTCTGCTACATAAACTAAAGATTATCCTGTAGCCAACGGATTCTATTGCTGTATGACAGTTCTATTGTAGTAGCTAACGCGCGACGTCATGGAAGAATCGTGCCCATTGTGATCTCGGCGCGAAAAACATAATACTAATAATGTTGCGGCTAATGATCATGAACTGACGGCTGTCTTGCGTTTTATAAATTTGCAGCATTCTATAAAAATAAAAATGAAATTTCAGATGGTAATAATAATAATAATATCATGAAATCATGGAATGGCCCATAATTAAAGTAATCAGTTCCAAGAAATAAAATCGGCTACTGCGAAGTCCAAAAACAATCGAAACATCCATAAAACCAGAGTCAAATTAATCAAACCATGGAGATTTAAATTTATCTCTTACCTTTTGTAGTCAATAGCAATACAGCTCGAGTAATATTATAAACTGTTTGAGGCTATGAACAAGGATGTGTACACAGTAGGGATAATATCCGCTCGCTCATCAACTAATTCATAACTATCGGAGATCGAGTTTGAAAAGAGGCTCGGTAACCTTCACTACATAAGAGACTTTCATCGTTGATTCTATGGTAGCATAAAAAATATCATACCAACCCTCCGCACAGCGCAAGTATGAAAAGAGAAGGAAACCAGCGAAGTGCAGGCGCGATCTAAAAGAGGAATGTGGGGACAGTGTGGGCAAGAATATTCCCTAGTCTAGCTAAGACAAAAAGTCATTTATAAAAGACCGAACAATGAGAAGCATGTTTAAAAAAAGGGGGGAGGTAAAAAAAATGGCGAAAGAAGCACATTTAGGGAAGTAATGGTTACTTATAGAAGATAATCAATAATCTTCGGTGATTCATCAACGAAAAAAAACGTGATTAAGAGGACAAGGGAAACAAGAAGGCTATAAATAAGATGTTCCGATCAACTGGGAATGTTGCAAATATGACCTATCAAGCTCATAA
>NC_087206.1:57259289-57302243 GCF_015104395.2 Macrobrachium nipponense
GAAAGTTGCAACCATACATTTCGAGCACTTCCTTCTGTGCTCTTGATCACGGGTAAAAGATGGACATAGAATATCTTACAAGAGTTTATATACAAGGCATATGTAGGTGTGGCAGTCAGTCTCTATTGGTGACTCAGGAAGGATGAGATTAAAATATTCCCCGGTGATTTCTGGCCTCATTAACTCTCGTCTAGCATGTCGTCCAGTGGTCGAATGTTCTTGGACACCTGCTTGAGAAGCGGCCTACGGATTATTTTGTCGATGTCATCCGATTTCCAGTGTCCTCCTGATAGGTTCATATTGTTGGTTTGACTGATGATAGCAGATTCCAGCATCTTCTTTTTGTACGGACAGCTACTTTTGAAAACCAGCTCTGCCCCACTCCAGTTAATAGTATGCCCTTTGTCCCTAATATGTAGGAAAATCCCCGAGTTCTCTGATGCATACCGCACTGATCTTTTGTTTTGTTTTGTATGGTGTTTTATGTTGCATGGAACCAGTGGTTATTCAGCAACGGGACCACGGCTTTACGTGACTTCCGAACCACGTAGAGAGTGAACTTTTATCATCAGAAATACACATCTCTGACACCTCAATGGAATGCCCGAGAATCGAACTCGCGGCCACTGAAGTCACAGACCAACACCAAACCTACCACTGAGGCGCTGCACTGATCTTTTGTGCTCTGCTAATCTTTGCGAGATGGATCTCGTAAACCCCGGCTTCTTCTCCTCTTTTATCTAAGTATATGTTAATGAGCGAACTCCCGATGGATTTAGGATAATGGAAAATGAGAGGATTATTAGACCTGAGGTGCTCTATGGCATTTTGGATGTTTTCATCGTACGGAAGTTTTATTTTATTGTATGGTGTTGGCCGATCGTGCTGAATTCTTTATCTATGTACCTTGAACATATTCTAAGCCACCTGAGGAATAGGTTGCACCTGACCATAATTTTTACGGATACATCGTGGTAATTTAAAAAAAACTAATATATGAAACAGCGAAAGTGGGTTTCCTGTATACTGTGAACGCATGTCTATTCTGTTTTCTTATGATTAGTACGTCTAGTAACGGCAATTTTCCTTCCTTTTCCCATTCTGTTTTAAATTTTGTGGTCGGAACTAGCAAATTTAGTTGATAGAAAAGTTCACTGAAATCTCCCCCAGCTACCATCCGAGTAAGTAAAAATATCATCTACATATCTAGCCAGATCATATTGCGGGGTTTGATAGATGCAATTTTTTCTGTTCGACAACTAACAGAGAAATATAGAGAGGGAAGAAAGAACTTGTATATGACATTTATTGATCTGAAAAAAGCATATGACCTTGTACCACGAGAAGAGATTTAGAGAAGTTTAAGGGCACAAGGAATACCTGCAGTATATGTAAATCTGGTCAGGGATATGTATGTAAATTGTTCAACAACGGTTCAATGTGAAGCGGGACACCAACGTGGGATTCAGTGTACAGACAGGCCTTCACCAAGGGTCAGTCTTAAGGCCATTCTTATTCACTCTGTTGCTGGATGTACTCACAGAAGATCTGAGACGTGAAATCCCCTGGATAATACTGTGTGCAGATGATGGATTTTTATGTGCAACTGATGATGAAGAACTAAATATCAAAGGAGAGGGATGGATCAATTGTCTGGAGGAGAGAGGTCTGCGAATAAATAGTCAAGACTGTTGGAATGCACTGTGAATTTGAGGAAGCAGAAAGAAAAAGAAAAGTAGATCTTAAGATTGATTTTCATAAGTTAGAAGAGGTAGAAAGTTTCAAATATCTGGGGTCTGTGATCCAAAATACAGGGTGGAGTAGCTGAAGGAAATGTAATGGGGTGCTTTGTGATCGTAGGATGCCGGTAAAATTAAAGAGCAAGATCCAGCGCCAGGTTGTGAGACCTGCAATGTTGTATTCATCCGAAACAGGGGCAACTAAGAAGAGACATGAGAACAGGATTGATGTGACTGAGATGAGGATGTTGAGATGGCAATGTGGATTTACTAGAAAGGATAAAGTTAGGAACGAACATGTTAGAGGCACTCTCAAAATAGCTCCAGCTTCAAACAAGGTGAGGAAAAGTAAAAGTAGACTGAGATGGTATTGATAAAGAGACGAGAGGAAGACCACCCGATGAGGAAGATTATGGAGATGGAACTACCAGGTGGGAGAGTGTTAGGTAGATCAAAATTGTGATGGATTGACTGTGTGAAGAGAGATATGAAGGAATTGGGATTGAGCGAGGATGATGCACTGGACCGAGGGAGATGGAAGTGTACTGAAGAACTATTACAGCGACCCCAAATAGTGACAAGCTTGTAGAGAAAGAAGATAGATGACAAAATTTGCAACGTTCAAATAGTGTTTTATAGGCCTTTTATCTTCATATTATACTGTTGTATTACAGTAAAAGACATTCATATATATATATATATATATATATATATATATATATATATATATATATATATATATATATATATATATATATATACATATATATTATATATATTATATATACATATATATATATATATATATATATATATATATATATATATATATACATATATATTATATATATATATATATATATATATATATATATATATATTTATGTGTGTGTATGTGTGTGTGTGTATAGGTGTATATATATATATTATATCAACACATGTGTGTGTATACCTGCATGCACATAAAGTCATACAACATAGGTTAATGAAATGGATTAAAACATTAATACATTAACTTAACTTCAATTGTTAATCATCAAAACTACAATTTATATTTGTTAACGTTTTAGTAAATTGTTTGAGCTGGGAATCGTTAAATGGAACCGCGAGCCTTGATTAGGACCGTAATCTTTGAATTATCTTACATATTGATAACTATGTAATAGTTCTTTAAAATAATAAGGCACGTCAACATGTGTAGTGGAATCACTTACTCATTGTAAGTTCATGAAGTAAAGTACGAAGTTATGACTACTTTCCTTTTGCTGGATCGGATTAGGATCAGTCATTCACTCCTTTAGACGAATCCTACCATCTAGCTTAGGTTATTTTTCCACGAATACAACTTAACAGTTTCTCATAATATTTAAGTGTACATAAATTTGGCCTTAGTTTCAAAACCATACCGCTAAACAAAATTTACTCTTATTATTATATGAGATTATTAAATAATGGCCAACTATCTAATCATAATAACCAGTATCAACAGCATAAAAGAGTTTTACTACTGACCAGTGAAGTCTTGAAATTATTCTGAATAAAAATAGGATATCTAATGAGGTCTGTGAGATTGAGCCCCATCAAACTCCTCTCTTTGAAGAAAGTCTGTAAAGCAAAATAGAGCCGTGTTCCATAAGAAAACATCGTTCAGAAATCCCTTTCCAAATCTGACATTTGAAATATAGCTGTCACATACTATATCAATATGTCGAGAATATGTCCTAATAAACATGTTTCAAAATGAGAGGATTTTATTAACCTTCTAGTTCCTGCATCTCTTTAAAAATAATTTAGTGTGCTTGTGTTGTAGCACCATCCAAAGAATGGTGCAAGTACGTACAGTTGGACACAGGTTTCCCTGGTACACCGTCTTGCGAGACTTCGAAAAATTACATGGTAACAGTGTTTACTGAAGGAGATGGGGGGGAGAACCCCTTCTCTGCTAACAAGAGTTCCACCAATAAGTTCTGGAGTTCGTTTGGTGGGCGGAGTTATTAGGAATGGTTAGAGAAATATCATTGTATTTAACTTTCGGCCAAGACGTTATCTTACAACCGTGTCTATTATTATATATCGGTCATATTCATTACACAATACTTAAAATTGATCAACATTTTAAAGTTATATTGGTATTGCCGAAAATCACGAACACCATAACAGGATAGTTTAACCTTATCACTTAAGCCAAGTTTACAGCATTGGTTGCAGTACGTTTCCTCTCTCTCTCTCTTATACTAGCTAACTTATATATATCTCTCTCTCAGCTATACTAGCTAACTTAGTGATAAGAAAAACCCCTGCGCTCAGTATGCAGTTCTGATATGTCATTAGTGTATTCAGGAGAGGATCAGTGACCCAATAATATCGAAGATTGCCCTTCATGACAATACCCATAAGCATAACCTAAGCAAGGAAATTTCTCATCTCTGATACTGTAATGTCATAAGCTCTTGTTCCCTTGGGTGTTCGCTTGATATATATTACCCCATTTCATAACATTTAATTAACGATTGGTTCTCTCTACAGTCAGTTCTATTATAGAATTATTAAAAATAGAATAAAAAAAAAAACTTGATTCCTGATATACTATCATCAAAATCGAAGTGCGGCAAAAAAATTATCGCCACCAATCCTTTGCCACACAGGATTAGCTGGTTTGACGTTTCTGACAACCTCCTATGCCACCCTTACCTCCCCTCCCCCGCGCAGTTCATACAAATGGAAGACGAGATGTGCAAACGGCCAGCAAGACCTCTAATAAGGCACTTAGTAGTACAGAACCAATATCGATACAATAAGCTATGAAGGCGCACAAAATTAAAAACTTAAGAACGTCACATGACGTAAACAACATATGTGGGACGACTTCTGCAACACGTCATATGACGTGATTGACCTTTTAAGGGTTAACTGTTGTTTTTTATAAAATTATGTATGCACTGATATATTATAGACTATATATTTCGTTGACCTCAGGTGATAGGTGAAGTCATTTGGACTTTCCTTATAGTGGCTGACATAAAGAGAGTATCATCTACTGAATTGACAGTTACCTTTTAAAATGTCCGACAGAACATATGAGTCGACATCTATACTCAGAAACGTCAACGACGGCCAAAAAATATGCCACATTTTCACTCTTGTTCATATAACTTAGGTTTTACACCAAAGATACATTGAAAATATCAGTAGGATATAGAGCATAACATTTCAAATAATGGAAACTATTTTAATAGACTTCAAGAAGCTAATAAGCGAAAATAAGTGGCGAAGTATCATATTTGTATCGGCCACACCAGAGAGAACAAAGTATACAGGTAAGGCAATTTGCTAATACTGTTACCGACCTCACTGTATGATAACAGTGCTCAGCGAGTCATTCAGTTCTATAATTCAATGATGTTAACAAGAAACGGTGATTAGGAATGCATAAAAAACATGTGGGGCCTAAGTAAGTAGGAAAGTTTACTGCAATACTCTCAATACTGTATGGAGGCATTATGCCATTTTTTTTTTTTACAGATACTTCGAATATTATATCAAGAATATCATGGTTATAATAAAACTTTTTGTGAATTATGTTTATTAAAACATATAATCAAATAACTAGTGAGAACAAAATGAGAACTTTTAGGTCCTATTACAAAAAATATAACATTTATATTATACAATCGAATACCTTGACCATCCACCCTCCCTCTCAGTCCCTTCCCTCAATCTGTCGGGCATCGAATGAACAAGATTGAAAATTTGCTGCGGTCTTCGTCTACAAATTTTCCACCGAGAGTTGATGTGAGCCATGAGTTGCTGTGTTGTTCTCTCATGTTCCATTTTCCATGTGTTCACCATCTGGGCCCACAAGTGTTCAATCACATTCATATCTGCTCCTTTCCTCGGCCATTCAAGAAGAAGCAGGTTATCCTGTCTGGCAAACCACTCTTAAACAATGTGAGCAGTGTGAACAGGATGGGCCCTGGTGGGAAGGGAAAATTCCTTTCTCGTAACGAAGGTAAGAAGGAGGTTTGCAGCAGCTCAACATACTTAGCTGCTGTAAATCGTCCCTCGGTACGGAACACATCACCCATGCCATGCAGACACACCAATACTATTGCTATTTGCGAACGTCTGGCATTAAATGTTTAGGCTATGACGGTGCGAAGACGTCTGCATGAGGCAGGAATACCTCATAGAATTCTTGCCAAGAAGGAATTTCTCGGCATCGTGCCGATAGGCTTGCCTTCGTTCACAGTTTGTGGGGGAGGATATGGATTTTGGTCTCGAGTCGTATTGCAGTGACGAAAGGTCTTTTACTAGCAGGAGTACGCAGAATTACATAAACTCAAGACCGGGTAATATAAGGTGAGTTTCTAAAATCATTAATAACAGTCAGACTATAATAATTATAAGCAAGGGTAATATTATAATCAAAAGACAATAATTTTGTCAATAACCATGTATTTTCCGCTAATTGAATTATATTGCCACGGGAAGAGTGAAAATAAAAATTCTTCATTGATAACCCCTCATTAGTTCTGCTATGGCCAGCTTTCAGGCATTAAGCAAATACATTATTAATGTTATGAACAATCACGTAGGCAAACTTATAATATAGAGTACAGCCTGTTTACTGAATTAAAGAATATATCATAATGGACTGTTGCAGATCAAAGTTAATGCTATTATAAGTATTAATCCTTGCAGATGAATAAACATTCTTAACTTATTGCAAGGGTTGTTACTTAGCATTTTATTTCCCCAAACGATATAGAATTATTTTCCCTATTACGAAAAGCAAAGCGTAAATTGTTAAAAATTTGATTTTTTCCCTTCAGATACTACAAAAGAAACATTTACGAGGTGACCAGGAATGGGCATGTCACAGTAAACGTGTGGGGCTGGATCTTCTTACATTATATGGATGATATCACCAGGATTGAGTGGAGGTTCACTGGTGAAAAATACATTGAAATTCTTCAGGATTTCTAACTTCTTTCACTTCAACAGCGGAATTATTCCTCCCCACCTGCTCCTGCCATTTTTATTTACGACCGCTGCCCCATCCATACGGCCAGAATAGTCCAGGAATGGTTTCAAGGTCGAGAGGATCTGCAGTTGCTTGACTGGCCAAGTAAGGATACAGACATGAACCTCACTGAGAATATTTAGGCTAATTTGGTAAAATGTTGGGAGCCTGAGAGGGAGAGGAGACCAGATCAACTTATGAACCTCTGGGAACACAATGGAAACTCTTCCACAACCGACCACAGATCGTCAGAAACCATGAATGTTCTATGCCTAATAGATTGCAAGAGGTGATCTAGAAGGAAGGTGGCTGGACTTCTCACTAATATTAAAAATGAATTTAAAAATTGAGTGTGTATATTTGGATTACCCCATGGCTTCCGCTGAACTTCCATGTCGTATGATGTAAAAAAAATCGTAAACAGACCCATGCACATCGTTTAGGTCCAGGTCATGATTATTGTAATTTATTTATTAGAAAGGTGAATTTGATATTTTAAAGGAGTTCAAAATCTAAAGGGAATTTCGCTATCCTGATTTTTCTTAAAAATTTTTTTTCTTAAAAATTATGTAAAAAGAGAACCCTTCGACAATATCATCAAACTACATTTCTCCAAATAGCTCTTTCCACTATGGAAAGGTAAATGACTGAAGGGGCTGTTTAACAATAGAGACGTCTGTCTCGTATCCTCACACTAATAATAAGAGCGAAAGGAATTTCTGTCCATGTGACATTAAAACATGTATCACAATTAATATATTAGAAAATATAAGCCAAGTAGATATGTTTTTCCATATCATGTAATAATTATTGTAATGAACGGCGTGTAGGGAATAACCTCTACAGTATATTCAAGAGGGGTAACAAACCCAACCATGAATACATGAAACCTCTGAATATCAACAATTGTTTATCATTGGCAAAATAATTAAGTTTACCATATGGGAATGGTTAAAAGTTTGCACCAAGTTTGGGAGTCCTTCTTCACTTTCCATTACACGTTGTGGAATTTTCTCTGCCCCTAGTAGTTTCATTTTGATTCCTCAGTAACGTCTAGTCTCTCTCTCTCTCTTTCTTCTTTTCATTCTTTATGCATTTACAAGAGAGAGTGAGTTTAACCCAGTCCTTCTTATTAATGTTGTTGTATTCAGAAAATCTACAGTACTATAATAATATTAGGATAAACACTAAAAACACGCAGGCATTAAAAGATAAACAAGAAAATAACTAATTTCAAGTGGAGCTTTCGTTTAGCCATACATTCTATCCACGAGCATATCTACTTCGTCAATTCAGCGGGTCGCAACAGGCCCACCCCCTTACCCTAGTCCCCCACCATTTCATTTGTAGCAAAGCCAGGCTGAGGACATCGGTACAAGCAAAAGCAAGAAGCTTGTCAGTTTGAATTACATTTTAGAATTCGAAAACCTGTAATACGGCTCAACAACAAGAACTCTATCCTCGACACCACTCCCCCCCCCCTCCCCGCCCCCCGAAAAAAATATATATGCATATATTAGTTTAGTCAAGGTTAAAGGGTGTTAATGACATATCAAAACTGAATACTTAGCGCAGTGGTATTTCTAGATGACATGTCACTTTAAAGTAGCTAATATGAGAGAGAGAGAGGAGCTAAGGTGTCGGACACTTAAAACGCGTTCACTGAGTTTTTGGGTATGTTCAATGAAGTGTTGCTGCGCTTCTCTTTATAGCTTCCTATTGTATTATTGGTAGGAAACACACTGCATCCGATACTGTAAACTTGGCTTACGTGATAAGGTTAAAATATCCTGTTGTGGTGCTCGTGATTCTCTCCAATACCAATATAACTAAAATTTTGATAAATTTTAAGTATTGCGTGATGAATATGACCGATATATGATAACAGACACGGTGGTAAGATAACGACTTAGACGAAGGTTAAATGGAATCTTAATAAACAAACTTATATTAAAAGTGAGACAGTAATCTTAGTTACAGCGATATACCCTGCTCAGATTTCTTTTTTTTTTTTACTCCGTGTGTGTGTGTGTGTTTCTCCAACCATACCTAATGACTCCTCCCACTAAAAGAATTCCAGAGCTTATTGGTGGAACTCTTGCTAAGAGAGGAAGAGTCCTCCCCCCATCCCCCCCAGTAAACACTGTTACCATATAATTTTTCGAAGTCCCTCAAGAAGGTGTACCAGGGAAACCTGTGTCCAACTGTACAAAGTTATATATAAAAACTTTTGAGATCAGGATTTTGGTAATAATTGATTTATATGTTTCCTGGATGGAGAGCCGCCAATCAAGCTGTCATGAACCGCATGCGGCTCGCAAGCCGCGCAATGAATACCACTGCAATATTACTTTACAATTGAGGGCAGGCCCCTGAAAAATGCCTAAGGGGTGGGACTGTGGCGGGGTCACAAGCTCAAAAAACAGTGGGCAAAATCCCCCCCACATAAACTTAACCAATCCAGCTGCCAAACTCACCCTCAGTCACACTTTCCTCTTTACACTACGGAATACACACAGGACAATTGACCTACCTACACACAGAACAAAAAAACACAAACATATACTCACCCAACTCCAGATACTCAGTGCTATGCTGTGCTGTCCGCTGGTCGAGGTAGCTGAAACACCACCAACAACAAAGACAACAACCAAGAACCATACCCCAACAACCAAGGACCACAACCCCACAACTCAACAACCAAGGAGCACAACACAACAACCAAGGACCATAACACAACAACACAGCAAACTAACAAGGAACACAACCACAACTCAACAACACACAAGGGATATAACCACAACAAAAGAACACTGCACAATCACCAACACAAAACCACAACAACACAAAAAAGCAACACACACCCACTAACATCAATAAATCCCAACAGCTCACCAACAACCCTCAACAACTCACAACCACACCAAGAAACCACAACAGCTACCCAACAACAACAACCCTCAACTATAACAACTCACATACAACTCAACAGAAACTCACAAGCACAACAAATCTAACATCACAGGCACAACAACCCCAAAGCAACAATGCCAAACCTAACAACTAAACGACAAATCAATAACACACAACTTAACTGACTTAAAACGCCCTCAACAATCTTCATAGACCGCTGCCGACACTACTGATCATCACCAGCTCTGACCAAAGACTGACTCCAAAACACAGAACTCTAACTCCAACTACACCAACTGACAACCCAGAACTCACCAACAGCCAAATCAATCGTTAACCATCCATCCACCAATTACTCTCTCTCTCTCTCTCTCTCACAAAGATGTTGTCAAATTGAACTCCCATAACTCCTCCATAATGAGTCACTCTCTTCTCTTTCCATTATTCACGTCTGGCTATTTTAGTTTCATCATTAAGAACACATTTCTCACCCATAACGATTTTTTTGTTAAAATTTTACCTTATTATTAGAACATTTACATTAACAAATTCCATTTTATCGATTTACAGACATTTCAATTTACACACTTCTCTCCCTTTCTTTCCATTATTCACCTCTATTTAGGTTTCATTATTTTACAAGGCTTTCTAACCCTTAACAATTACTTTGAAAAATTTTACTTATTTTTATATTAGAACATTTAGATTCATAATATATTCCATTTTATACATTTACCTTTCAGACAATACTTACTTCTAGGTTAGGTTGGTTACATTTGACAATGTCTGCTTACACTCGCAACACTCACACTAAATAGCCTTCCGCAACACCCCTGGATGCTTGGATGCAGGACCCTTCGATCTTGTTTGAGGGCCCTCATACACACCCTCAGTTACACCGCCATTCACTTCTCCCAGACCACTTCCAGTCACTCCCACTACCATCACCCTCACTACTATCCTCCCAAATTCCACTCACTATCTCATCTACCCCTTCTAACTCTTGTCCTAATATCTCTCATAACTCTGCCACTAAATCACTCACCTCATTTACACTCCGGCCAAGCTCCTGAAGAGACTAATTCACTGCCAACCACATCCTTACTACTTGATTCCCTTCCTGCTAAAATCTCACCAAACCCGTACAATGCAAACCCACATACACTAAAAGTATAATTCCTCCCCTGAAAGTCATCTGTATTATATGCCTCATCCACCATTTTTACCCTAAAACTAACCCATCTATCATGCAGTTCACGTTTCGACCTTTCTTTCCCTTTCCTTACCTTCTTCCGCTTTCTTCCACACTCAACCAACACTAACTGCCGATTTCCCAGACCCCTTTGCTCACTGATGCTCAGCTCACATTTATTCACTTCAAACCACTCACTCATCACATTCTCTTGAACATACTGTCGCATACTAAAGGACCCACCCAACTGAATCCCTTTTTCACTCAGTTTCCCGAATTCCCAGCCTGACTCATCCTCTTTCACCTACACACAATCGCCACATGACCTTCCATGCCGCATTCAACACATTTCGCACGCTGTTCTTTACATCCAAGCATAATGCCCATTCTTCCTGCATTGCCATAAACCATGTTCATATGAGTACCCGCACATCCACTAGCTATGTGCCCTACCTGTCCACACCTGTAACACTCGCTCACTAAATGTCCCGTTTGCCCACACCCGAAGCACGCTATTAACGCCTGCCGACATTCATTCTTCTTGTGTCCTGGCTTACCACATCTGTAACACTGCTGCTCTCACTCACAACTAACTCACCCTACTATTCCAACATTGCACTCCTATCTCTTTTAAGGCTAACTACACTCACGATACTTGCTCTAACGCTCCAATCAACCACTCGCTCTGCCATTCCCCTCACCCCTTCCAAAACTGCCTCCCTATAGCTTTTAAACTATGATATAGCCTCAGCTACTTCAGTCCTAACACTAACACTTCTAATCTCTTTCATACACCTATCTAACTCGTAATCCTCTTGTCGCGGGAGGATTTTTCCACACCACAACATTAAGATACGAGAATAAGAATACTATTTGTATACATATACACTTTTGTCAGTCTTCTTGCCTGGAGACACGGGTCGGAGAATGGAGAATGGTACTGTGTCATAGTTGACAAGGTGGGTATGAAGACTAATGACCTTTACGCTGCCTGGAAAATAGGGTAGGCCTGTCCTACCTGCTATTACATGATATTCCTTGTGTGTATGGGTCTTACTACTGATGAGGCCAGATGATGTCTTCCCACTGGGAGGCAGTTGAAGTGCTGATTTCCATTTTAGGGGTATTGAAGAAAATTCCTGGTATTCAGCTTGTTTCTTTATTACTCATTACATCATGCCAAATTTCTCCCAGGCCTAGTCTCCTGGACTTGATTAATTTACCTAGTCTTCAGAACTCCTGGACTAGATCTCTGGACTAGATCCAATGGACTAGATCCCTGGAAATATTCATTTTATTTAATTTGTATTTCCAGAAATCAATACAAGTGCATAGTTTAAAACTACAACGAAAAAATAACTGTTTATATTGAGACTTCAAAAAAAATATATCACTACACATTATGGGAATTGCTTTTCCTTCATAATAGGATAAGTATCAAACATGGAGCAACCCTGGAATCAATTAATTTACAGTAATGTGTAAATCATTTGATACTCTACTCCACACAGTACTAAATATTTGTACACAATATATGTCAATGGATAAGGCTACCTCAAAGGTTTCTGAGAAAAACTTAAAACTAAAATGAGGTAAAATTAAGCTAAGGTGCCTTTTAACAGGATAATCTAGCCTAGGCTTCTTCAGAAATCGTTAAGGATAGCCTATGCAAAGTTTACATGGCTGATTTTTGACTAGGTTACAATAGGCCACAAAGTTAGGTTAGTTTAATGAGGGTACAGGCTAAGTTCTATGTAATTAAGTTTTCCATGAATTTATATACATATATAGCCTAACTATTTATCAAAAATATTCATAATTCCTCATTCAAACAGGATTAGCCTAGAGTAGGCCTTCTTAAATTACTGTATAGCCTAGTCTAAGATCATGCTCGGCAGTGGAAATTTCCATGAGAGAATTAGGGGTAATCCCAAGATGCCCTGCAGGATGGCCATGTTGTGGTACCCTTTGGCAGTGGTATTTGCAAAAACTGTATACAAACAAAACTCTTATGACTGTTTTTTGTTAACGTTTTACAACCCTATCAAACGCCAAGTTACAACTCAAACTAACACAGCAAAACTTCATGACAGCTAAAGAACGTGAAGTATCTTTCACGACAATGAAAATTTTCCTCGTTAAGGCATTGCAACATGTTTGACTGGGCAGGCAACTCTGCACCTGAATTCTCATCTGCTACTGTTCTTCCATGACACTGATCTGTTCTAACTCATGAACTAATGGTAATATTACGACTTTAAAAGCTTACCTTGCAAGGGATAGATAATAATTTGCATTATTAATTTGGTAAAATAGCCAAACTGAAGGCTGAACCCGTTGCATCCTTTTCACACTAGAGCATTCGTGATTCTTACATGTGTTGTTAGTGTTACCAAAAACTGACAAAAGATTCAGGCCAGCGTTCCCATACTCAAAGTGAAAGATAAACAAAACAAGGGACTGGCTACACTGCCACTCTCGTGCCCACAACGAAAACATTTCACAGTTCCAATCACTTTTACAATAGCAGTGTAAAGATATTAGAGGAGGATGATGAATCAATTCCTAAATAAATCACTAATAATTAAAGGAATATTTTTCCCATTACAAAGCTTTTCCCTCGGAGAAGAATTGATCCATGTCCACTCTAATATCAAGGACAACTTTTCCTAACGGAACCAAACAGCTCCTTAGATGGGTCTGCGACTGCGGAAAAACAGGTCTTGTACAGTAGAAACAAGCAACGATCTCAACTGGAGACTAAAGGGGCTCTTGCAACAACATAACACGAGGATATACTTGAGTACTAAATAGGGACACTACCCTATAGGTGTGCGTTCAATACAGCTTTCCTAATAGCCTTGTCTAGTCTAATACTGGGGTTAGATTGACTCCACTTACACAGGATGTCACATCACTCTGCAACAAAAGAGTTCTCCACATGTGAAGACAGAATTTACTCCTATTGAGGCGTCCTAATGATTATCAAACTCACCAGCGCTATTGGCTAGAAACGACTCTAAACTTGAATCTCAAAGGGGTTTGGAAAGTGGTGTACTCTATCCTCTAAGATGTACCAAACCAGTACTATAAGAGCAAAACTCTGACAATTTCCTATAAGACAAGACCCATAAGACCACAATCGCATTCCCAACCAGGGCACTATGTGAACTCTTGTACAAAATGTTTTACATTATTCCTTTGTTCATTCCTTTACCTCAAAACTATAAAGTTTTCCTTTATTGGCCACTGCGAACAGAAAAAATTACATTTTCATCAATCTCAAATAAGAAAAAAAAAAAAGAATACAAAACATACAAAATTGTTACAAGTTACTGTTTACATCATCACACAGAGTCTATATCTCCTCAATGAGACATGAGGGAGGCACAATATTCCTAGCACCTCTTGTACGAACTCCTTCAGTTACTATATCAGGCACATTTTCAGAGTGCTCGTTCCTGGTAACTAACCATTCTTCATCACTTGGAATGTGAGATGTATGTGGTGTAGACATTATGGGTGGTTGAGTGTTATTATGTTTGGGTGTTAAGTGTTGTATTGTCCCCTATATGTCAACCAACTTCTGGTCCAAGTCCTTGATTTGATTTGTTAAATCTCCCACTTGAGACCAAACGTCCTGGTAGGATTGAGTGAAGCTCTTAACTGTCTGTAATGTTTGTTGTGTTTCTTGTTCTAATTGAATTTGATCAATATATGATTCATCAGTACCAGTCACCATTGTTACAATATTTCAAACACTTATATATAATCAAATAATACAATGTAAACTACAACAAGAGACAATGTAATACATCTCCCTACAGAAATAATGAATATGCATGTAAATAAGTCATGACCTTACTCAGACAAAAATCAACAATATTGTATAAAGAAATGCATAAAATACGACAAAACATTATAAGTGACCTACATACTATAAGGGGCACAGTGGGTCTGGATCAATAGCACTGGGCTGCAGATCCAACACAGCTGCCACCAAATGTCGCGGGAGGATTTTTCCACACCACAACATTAAGATACGAGAATAAGAATACTATTTGTATACATATACACTTTTGTCAGTCTTCTTGCCTGGAGACACGGGTCGGAGAATGGAGAATGGTACTGTGTCATAGTTGACAAGGTGGGTATGAAGACTAATGACCTTTACGCTGCCTGGAAAATAGGGTAGGCCTGTCCTACCTGCTATTACATGATATTCCTTGTGTGTATGGGTCTTACTACTGATGAGGCCAGATGATGTCTTCCCACTGGGAGGCAGTTGAAGTGCTGATTTCCATTTTAGGGGTATTGAAGAAAATTCCTGGTATTCAGCTTGTTTCTTTATTACTCATTACATCATGCCAAATTTCTCCCAGGCCTAGTCTCCTGGACTTGATTAATTTACCTAGTCTTCAGAACTCCTGGACATAGATCTGGACTAGATCCAATGGAATGGCTAGATCCCTGGAAATACATTTTATTTTTCATTTTATTTAATTTGTATTTCCAGAAATCAATACAAGTGCATAGTTTAAAACTACAACGAAAAATAACTGTTTATATTGAGACTTCAAAAAAAATATATCACTACACATTATGGGAATTGCTTTTCCTTCATAATAGGATAAGTATCAAACATGGAGCAACCCTGGAATCAATTAATTTACAGTAATGTGTAAATCATTTGATACTCTACTCCACACAGTACTAAATATTTGTACACAATATATGTCAATGGATAAGGCTACCTCAAAGGTTTCTGAGAAAAACTTAAAACTAAAATGAGGTAAAATTAAGCTAAGGTGCCTTTTAACAGGATAATCTAGCCTAGGCTTCTTCAGAAATCGTTAAGGATAGCCTATGCAAAGTTTACATGGCTGATTTTTGAACTAGGTACAATAGGCCACAAAGTTAGGTTAGTTTAATGAGGGTACAAGCTAAGTTCTATGTAATTAAGTTTTCCATGAATTTATATACATATATAGCCTAACTATTTATCAAAAATATTCATAATTCCTCATTCAAACAGGATTAGTCTAGGGTAGGCCTTCTTAAATTACTGTATAGCCTAGTCTAAGATCATGCTCGGCAGTGGAAATTTCCATGAGAGAATTAGGGGTAATCCCAAGATGCCCTGCAGGATGGCCATGTTGTGGTACCCTTTGGCAGTGGTATTTGCAAAAACTGTATACAAACAAAACTCTTATGACTGTTTTTTGTTAACGTTTTACAACCCTATCAAACGCCAAGTTACAACTCAAACTAACACAGCAAAACTTCATGACAACTAAAGAACGTGAAGTATCTTTCACGACAATGAAAATTTTCCTCGTTAAGGCATTGCAACATGTTTGACTGGGCAGGCAACTCTGCACCTGAATTCTCATCTGCTACTGTTCTTCCATGACACTGATCTGTTCTAACTCATGAACTAATGGTAATATTACGACTTTAAAAGCTTACCTTGCAAGGGATAGATAATAATTTGCATTATTAATTTGGTAAAATAGCCAAACTGAAGGCTGGACCCGTTACGTCCTTTTCACACTAGAGCATTCGTGATTCTTACATGTGTTGTTAGTGTTACCAAAAACTGACAAAAGATTCAGGCCAGCGTCCCCATACTCAAAGTGAAAGATAAACAAAACAAGGGACTGGCTACACTGCCACTCTCGTGCCCACAACGAAAACATTTCACAGTTCCAATCCCTTTTACAATAGCAGAGTAAAGATTTTAGAGGAGGATGATGAATCAATTCCTAAATAAATCACTAATAATTAAAGGAATATTTTTCCCATTACACTCTACTAACAACATAGCCACAACAACTTTAAAGCAAACATCAAACTTAACAACAACTAAACAACAAATCAATAACACACAACTTAACTGACTTTCAATGCCTTCAACCCTAACAGTAACCCTTCTATCATGCAGTTCACGTTTCTCCCTTTCATTCCCATTCCTTACCTTCTTCCACTTTCTTCCATACTCAACCAACACCAACTGCCGATCTTCCAGACCCATTTGCTCACTGACACTCAGCTCACACTACACTTTCAACCACTTCCTCATCCACACACCAGAGGGCCCAGCCAACTGAATCCCCTTTTCGCTTTCCCGAATTCCCAGCCTGACTTATCCTCTTTTGCCGACACACACTCGCCACATGACCTTCAATTCCTCATTCAACACATTTCGCATGCTGCTCCTTACAAATCCTAGCATAATGCCCGTTCTTCCCACAGTTGCTGCAAACTACATTCATACGGGTACTCGACATCCACTAGCTATGTGCCCTACCTGTCCATACTTGTAACACTTAATATCCCTATCTTTCTTACACTCGCTCACTAAATGCCCCGTTTGCCCACACCAGAAACACGTTCCTAACGCCCACCGACATTCATTCTTCCTTTGTCCTGGCTTACCACATCTGTAACACTGCTGCTCTCGCTCACAACTACCTAACTGACCCTACTCTTCCAACACTCACTCTCCTAGCTCTTTTAGGGCTAACTACACTCATGTTACTTGCTCTAACGCTCCTATCAACCAGTTGCTCTGCCATTCCTCTAGCCCCTTCCAAAACTGTCTCCCAATAGCTTTTAAACTCTGGTATAACCTCAGCTACTTCAGTCCAAACAATAAGACTTCTACTCTCTTTCATACACCTATCTAGCTCATAACCCTCTACTATTTCTAAAATGTCGTTCCACAGTAAACTTTCATTCGTCCATATCATTTTCTCGTTACGTTTCAGATTTGCAAACTCATATACGCTCTCTGGTACAGTTACCAACAACTTTTGCACTAATTCATTTATCCCTTCATCCTCAAACTTTTTCCTGGCTCATGTTTCTAACCTACAAACATACATTGACAATGACTCGCCAACATTCATTCTTGCCTCTTCAAAATCTTGCTTTCTCCTATATCTAACATTACTCTTTATCCTCTTTGCCTGTTCCACAATCCTGGCTTTCACACTCTCATACAGCACATTCCCTACAGTTATTATTACCCCATAAATACTCAACAAAAATTTTTTGTTCTTCTTTCATTTCCACTTTTGCACTCCTTAGCATTCCTCTCATTTCCTCTAACTCGCTCTTCAGCTCCTCATACTCTACCCTTAACCTCTCATTCTCCACTTCCAACCTTTCCTTAGCTTCCTTCACCAACCACAACTCCTCCTTCAGCCTCTCCACTTCACCAATCACATAACTCAGTACCCCAGTTGTCCTGCAGCTATCGCACCAGCAGTCCCTGTTCGGGGGGCAAAAAATAATGTGGCAGGATCACAAGCTCAAAAAACAAGCGGGCAAAATCTCCCCCCCATAAACTTAACCAATCCAGCTGCCAAACTCACCCTCAGTCACACTTTCCTCTTTACACTACGGAATACACGCAGGACAACTGACCTACCTACACACAGAACGAAAAAAAACACAACCACATGTATGTACTCGCCCAACTCCAGATACTCAGGGCTATGCTGTGCTGTCTGCCAGTCAAGGTTACGGGGATACCACCAACTGTTGCAAACAAACACACAACCAACAATAACACAACAACAACCAAGTACCACAACCCCACAACCCAACAACAACCAAGGAACACAACCACAACTCAACAACACAGCAAACAACCCAGAACTACAACCACAACAAAAGACCACTGCACAACAATCACTAACAAAAAAAAAATCAACACAAAAAGGCAACATACACACCCACTAGCAACACCAAGAAATCACAACAGCTCACCAACAACAACCCTCAACAACTCACAACCACACCAAGAAACCACAACAGCTCCCCAACAACAACAACCCTCAACTATAACAACTCACATACAACTCAACAGAAACTCACAAGCAAAACAAATCTAATAACACAGGCACAACAACCCCAAAGCAACAATATCAAACTTAGCAACAACTAAACGACAAATCAATAACACACAACTTAACTGACTTTAAATGCCTTCAACAATCTTCATAGACTGCTGCCAACACTACTGACCCTAACAGGCTCTGACCAAATACTGACTCAAAACTCTGATCATAACAACTAACTCCAGCTGCACCAGCAGACAACCCAGAACTCACCAACAGCCAATTCAATCGTTAACCATCCATCCACCAATTGTGCCCTCTCTCTCTCTCTCTCTCTCTCTTACGGACAACCAAAATACATACTAAACGATCTCAACAGCAGCACAAACCACAAAACTTACTATCTCTCTCTCTCTCTCTCTCTCTCTCTCTCTCTCTCTCAAGGATGTTGTCAAATGGAACGCCCATTACAAGTCACTTTTCTCTTTCCATTATTCATGTCTGGCTATTTTAGTTTCATCATTTAGAATGCATTTCTTACCCATAACAATTTCTTAGTTAAAATTTTACCTTATTATTAGAACATTTACATTAATATATTCCATTTTATCGATTTACAGACATTTCAATCTACACAATTCTCGCCCTTATTTTTCCATTATCCACCTCTATTTACATTTCATCATTTTACAAGGCTTTCTCAACCTTAACAATTTCTTTGATAAAATTTTAACTACTTTATATTAGAACATTTAAGAGTCATATCATGTTCCATTTTATACATTTACAAACATTTCTGTTTTGGTAAATTACCTTCTAGGCAATACTTTCTACTAGGTTAGGTTAGTATCCTAAATTATATTTTAGTCTTCCTTTAAGGGGGGGCAAAGCCCCCCTGCCAGCTAATATCCTCGTACTAGGTTAGGTTAGGTTGGTTAAGTTAGTATGTGTAATGTATGTGGTTTGTAGCTGCATGCATGGAGGGAGATTCAAATTAGGCATCCATCTTTCAAGATTTATTCTACTCTTCTAGCTTACAAACATACACATGGTACACAGTAGACAATTACAAAAGTATTGTTTATCAGTAACAGAAACAGTAACATTTCAATACATCGCACCCCTCCACGCCTTAGGAAAGATCTTACAAACACTTCAGCAAAAGTTCAAAACAATACAATACAAATCTACTTATAAAAATATAAGAAACTCACAAATCAAGGCGTTGGACAGGTTTTTTAGGGCTTGTGCCTTGTAAGATAAGGCGCCCTATGAGGTAATGTTAGACTTGCGATAATCTTACGCTAAGTCGGTTGGTATTGCACTTCCATCTTCAATGGAGTGTCTTGGGGTTTGTAGATCACTTACGAAGTCGGGATTATCTTCTTGTTTATGACGACGATGTGTTAAAAAAGTAAGATTAAGAATGTCTCGTAACTTCAGCCACAGGAATAACGAAATTCGACCTGCAAAGGAAACACTCAAAGTTACTCCAAATGAATAAAAAATTGTACTTAGCTTGCTTTTGTGGGAAGTCACGGTGTTCCGATAACGACACATGGCCTTGGTCCTCCTTCTCTATTTAGCGGATGACCTGGTTTGGCTTCAGTTTCCCCCGTGCGCATTGTTTCGATGATTCGAGCCCTTGAAAGATCCGATGCTGCAGACGCGTTCGGTTTGTTTCTTGAAGTGCCGGAAACGCTCACTAACGATGTTTGCTTGAATGATTCTAATGAGAGACGAAGCTTGCGTTGCCGTAGGAAAAAGACACGTCGGTTTTGTTTCTTGAAGTTATTCACTAAACGATGATACTAAGTTGCTTGAAGAATCTCTTGCTTTTCGTCGTCGGTGAAGTTCTTGTTGTTTTCTGAAGTCGCTCACTAAACGATGATACTAGGTTGCTTGAAGAATCTGCTGCTTTCGTCGTCGTTGACTTCATGATTTATTATTCTGTTTTATCTTCGGAGAAGTTGTAGAGTCCTTCTGGTACGCTTGCCACCACTTTTAGGGCTTGTGCCTTGTAAGATAAGGCGCCCTATGAGGTAATGTTAGACTTGCGATAATCTTACGCTAAGTCGGTTGGTATTGCACTTCCATCTTCAATGGAGTGTCTTGGGGTTTGTAGATCACTTACGAAGTCGGGATTATCTTCTTGTTTATGACGACGATGTGTTAAACTCATGGTGAGGAGGTTCTTGTAGAAAACACGAAGTATAAAAATATATATATTCTTCTGAAGTTTTACATGCTGAAGATCAGATATGATTGTACAAGTCTTCTAATAACGATAGCTTGATCGTTTCTGCCAATGATGATGGCTAATCCTATTCCTCTACATGATAAAGCTTAGGTAAAGAGGTACAGGTCTTCTAATGACGATAGCTAACTCTGTTCTGCCTGTCTACCATCTCTGTTACAAGTTATGAAAGAACAGACAGTAGTTCGAACATATGAACATACTATCAGATGACATAGTTACATACGAACACACAATCAAAATGAGACACGCTACAGATCACGTAGGCCGCTTGAGCTATAGGTCACAGTGTTTGTCTCAAGCAGGAAGCTTGGACTAAAGTTTATAAACAATTGAATGACTACAGGTGACGGCATGTTATCTTAGCTTCCAAATACTTAGGTATATGTCATCTTTAGCGTCTCTAGGTCTGGATGCACATTACCTGCAAGCAATCTGGTTGACCTCTTTAGTTTTAGTCTTTTATATATATGGACTAACATTCCATATTTTTATTATGTAAACACTTACAGGTTTACGTATACGACTAGAACGTCTCACAACAGGTGTGTTCACAGGGCTAACTCTGTCAGTTACTTCACTAACATTTTCAGAACCTTGCACATTAGCTTCACTATTTTCATTCAGTTGAAAATCGGATTCAGAGTTAGGTGAGAAAGGACTTTCATTAGCAACCTTAAAATTATCATCAGCCTTAAAATTAGCATTACCCTTAAAATTAGCATTACCTTCAATTTCACGAGGGTTTCACTTGTTTAAACATTTGATCAAAATGTCTGTGTAAAACATCTCCATCACTACTAACAATTTTACATGAAATGGGACCAGTACACTCTTCCACAATCCCTGGACTGTTAGGTGGTCCTGCCCTGGAATAATTCCTAAAATATACATGATCACCCTCTTCAAATTTCTCTGCAACTCTTCCCCTATTACCTTTGTAATTTCTAGCTTGGGCTTCCTGCATTTTTATAACATGATCATTTAAATCAGGTCTCAGTAAATCAAATCTTGTTTTCAATCTTCTTTTCATCATAAGTTCATAAGGAGAAATACCAGTTGTGATGTGAGGCATGATACGGTAATCAAACAAAAATCTATGCAAAATTTCATCCTTGCTTCATTCACATTTTTTCAAAGCAGTTTTAAAGGTTTTAACAGCATTTTCAGCTAACCCATTAGTAGAAGGATGATACAGAGCACTAGTAACATGACAAATTCCATTCTTATTTACAAAACTGAAATTCTTCGCTAACAAAAGCTGTAGCATTGTCACTCACTATTACATCTGGTAATCCATGTGTACAAAATATATGTCTTAGTTTAGAGACTGTAACTTTAGGAGTACAACCTTGAGTGGGAACTACTTCTAGCCATTTAGAATACGCATCGATTACAACTAAAAACATTTGGCCTTCTATAGGTCCTTACGATCCCACTACGACGCCATACGTACCAGGCACTGTCTCAGGATCGACCAGGGCGTATGCGCAAGTGGCAGGAGGAGACCGAGAGGGGTATGTCACTGTTCCTCCTTCCGAAGGAGGAGGGTCTCAGGAGTTGATCTTGTTGGAGGGGCTTGACGGCCCTACTCAAGATGCAGTCACTCCGGAGATCCAGAGGAACTTTGCAGAGGTCATTGCGCTGATTCGTCAGCACAACGACCTCGAGGAAGGATCGCCGCTCCCACCTTCTGAGCCCACGTCCTGGCTCGAGTCGTTCTGGGGACCAAAAAAGGAACCCAGACCAATGGTGGGTCTGCCGCGATCGGAGCTGGCCGACTCAGTGCTGGACCAGGTGGACTCGCTCGTCTCCAGACAAGAGGGTTTGCTCAGGTCTGGCAGGTCGTCCAAGCTACTTCCTCCTCCTCTACTGTGACAGAGAAGGTTCTACGTGCCATCGGAGGACCCAATGCCACCCAAACAGGTTAACCCGGAGCTAGCCAGGCTAACTCCAGGAGTGTCTGCAGCAGCTCCTGTCGGAGAACCTCTGGTTCTTGCAGCAGGAGGCACTAGCCCTGGAATCCACCGCCATGGCGGCTTTCCAGGCAGTCTCCTGGCTGGACCTGTGGTCCCTCACAGTGTCCAAAGTCGCAGCCTCCTCCAGGGATATCACTCCTGAAGGGGACTCGGCTTTCAGGAGACTTTGCCAGTCTGGAGGTAGGGCCATCTCCTACCTCGCCCACCAGACGGCAAACCTGTGGGCCAACTTGGTACTTAGGCGTAGGGATGCAGTCCTTACCTGGGTGTCCAGGGCAGCCGGGCGTGAGGCGGCATTGGGACTTCGCAACAGACCTGTGCGGAGTTCCTCCTCTCTCTTCTCAGGAGAGATGGTGGACTCTGCGGTGGAAAGGCGGTGCACTGATGACAGTGACCGCCTGGTACACCAGGCAGTTTCGAAGGCTTCTGGGCAGCCTTGATCAACTGCGGCCAAGCCTAAGAGTTTGGCTAGCGCTTCCTCGGCTGCTAAGACGGTTGCCCCGTCTAAGCCCTGGGGAAAGACTCTGCCTTCGACTTCTGCCAGGAGAGGTTGTCATCAGCCCCCCTCCCAGACCTCCTTTCACCGAGGAGGGGCAGGGAAGAAGTCGAAGAGAGGCGGGAAACGCTAGGGACGGCGTTCCCCCTCACCTGCTTCCGGAAGTGGGGGGGTGCCTGGCAAGCCATTGGGCAACATGGCAGCGCTACGGTGCCGAGACCTGGATAGTAGACGTCCTTCGGGAGGGATATCTACTACCCTTCGAATCTCGGCCACCCCTCACCTCCAACCCGGTCCACCTTCAGACCTACGCTCCAGGAACATCAAAGGACGTAGCCCTTCGACAGGAAACCAAGACCATGCTGAGCAAAGGAGCTGTAGAGATCGTCACGGATCAGTCACCAGGCTTCTACAGCCGCTTTTCCTGGTGGAAAAGTCTTCGGGGGGCTGGCGCCCAGTGATAGATCTCTCTCCCCTGAACCGATTCATTCGCCAGTCTTGGTTCACGATGGAGACGGCACGTTCTGTGCTCGACTCCATCAGGGAGAATGATTTCATGCTTTCAGTGGATTTGAAGGATGCATATTTCCAGATACCCGTCCATCAATCCTCCAGGAAGTACCTCCGCTTCATCCTCGACGGGACAGTGTACCAATTCAGGGCACTTTCCTTCGGTCTCTTAACCGCCCCACAGGTGTTCACGCGAGTGTTCACGCTGGTGTCTGCTTGGGCCCACTCGGTAGGGGTATGTCTTCTGAGGTATCTCGACGACTGGTTAGTCCTGGCGAGCTCCCGCTCGGAGTTGCTATGGGACAGGGATCGACTTCTAGAATTCTGCCACGATCTGGGGATCATAGTGAACTTCGAAAAGTCCGATCTCGAACCCAAGCAGAGGATGAAGTACCTGGGTATGCTGATCGACACGGTAGCAGGGCGAGTCTTCCCCGCAGACTCATGGATCAGCAGATTCAGGGAGGCAGCCGACCGGTTCCTGTCTCGGCAGGAACAGTCAGCTCAGCAATGGCAAGTTGTGATCGGCCACCTGTCGTCACTTGAGAAGTTAGTCCCTCACGGGCGTCTTCACCTGCGGTCTCTTCAGTGGAGACTAAAGGAGAGTTGGTCACAGGCAGAGGATCCTCCGTACTTCCCTGTGTCCCTCACAGAGGAGGTGAGGCAGGACCTAGCCTGGTGGCTGGATGACAGGAACCTCTCAAGAGGAGTGCCTCTCCGCACTCCCCCCCCAGGAGATGTTGCTGTTCTCAGACGCATCCACCAAGGGATGGGGCGCACACCTGGAGGAGTTGCTGACTGCAGGAGTGTGGGACCATCATGACAAGCACCTTCACATCAATGTTCTAGAGCATCAAGAGTTCCGGGACCGCTTGATGGGACACTCAGTGGTGTTGATGTGCGACAACACCACGGTGGTGGCTTACGTCAACAAACAGGGGGGCCTAGTGTCCCTCCCGTTGCACCAGTTGACGCTGCAGGTGCACGAGTGGGCCGTGGCTCACTCAGTAGAGCTGTCAGCCCGCTACATTCCAGGCAAGAGGAATGTAGTAGCAGACAAGCTCAGCCGTCGGGATCAGGTGATAGGGTCCGAATGGTCTCTACACCAGGATGTGGCGGAAAGGCTCTTCAACCTGTGGGGGCGTCCATTAGTGGATCTGTTTGCCACCCGGCACAACAGAAAACTCCAGGTTTTCTTTTCAGCCATGCTGGACCCATGGGCAGCTGCAGAGGACGCTCTCCAACACCCGTGGGACAACCTCTTTGCCTACGCCTTTCCCCCGTTCAGCCTGATTCGCAAGGTGATCAGCCGAGTGCTGGCTACCCCGAATCTCAGGATGATCCTGGTGGCAAGAACTTCTCCGTGGCGCAGGTCCTGAAGGCAGGGGTCTGGGCCAACCAGACCACCTTCACCTCCTCCTACCTTCAGGATATTGGCCACAGGTCCTTGGATACTTTTTCCTTGGGACTCGTGGTGGCTGCTCAACACGCTGTGTAGCTTACCCAGCACCCGAGCAGACAGAACTGCATCGAATCCTGGTGTGACTGTAAGAATGGATGAGTGAATGAGAGTGTGACTGGCTTCTCTTTCCCATCTTTTTCTCCCCTCTACCTGTGGGCAGAGGGACACGGTCGTCATCCCGCTGGAAAAGGACAAGATGCAGTTAGCTACTCGACTGAGCCCCATCCTATCCCTTTCATTAGGGATAGGAGTGAATATCCACCACTTCCCCCAACAAGGGGGGGTGGGGAAGTGGAAGCCAACAAGAGACAAACCCATAACTTTATGTTGCCTCTTGCAACAGGAACAAGTTCTTGCTTGCTAGTTTTAAGAGGTACGCTTGCCTCCCTCTTATTACTTGGGTCCAGAGGTCTGACCATTGATCCTGCGGTACATACCCCGATCAATTGGGCAGAGGCTAGGATCCCTTCCTCTGCTCTTACAACCAGGGAGGGAATCCAAGGTTGGGCGAACACAAGTCTGTTCTTAAGATTCAGATTCCTCCCACCAAGAAGTGAGTCTTCCTATTGTTAAAGGACCGAAAGGTTTGTATTACGTATCAGAACAAATGGCAATTTGTCGAAAATTGCATTTTTCCTAACTATACAAACCTGAGGTCCTTTACATATAGTCCCACCTCATGCCACCCCTCACTCTGCGTTTTTTCCTGGGCCTAATGCAAAAGTGATTCTTCACCTCCCAGTCGCTCTGCACGCACACTGTCGGACAAGCAGTTAACTACCGAACTCCCTTGTTCGAAGCTTACGACCGTTCCAGCTGCCGCTAGTTACCTTCCTATTGTTAAAGGACCTCAGGTTTGTATAGTTAGGAAAAATGCAATTTTTGACAAATTGCCATTTTAGATTGCCCATGTCCTACTTCTGTTGAAGAAGTTCAATCCTTTTTAGGTATGATTTTTTTACTATTGCAAGGTTGTAAAGAATTTTTCTTCTAAGCTAGCTCCCTTGTATGATTTGTTGTAGAAAAATGTAAAATTTAGATGGACTCCAGTACAGCAGAAGGCGTTTGAAGGCATTAAGAGAGATTTTTCCGAGTCCAAAGTGCTGACTAGTTTTGATGGGGGATAGTCCTTTAATCATTGAAGTGGATGCATTTCCTGTAGGTGTGGGCTGTGTTTTGTTACAAAAGGTTGGTGACCAAGAAAAAACAATTTATTTTGCAAGTAAAAAACTATCTAAAGCAGAAAGGAACTACTCTCGGTTAGGTTAGCTCTTATTTTTGTTGTGAAACTTTTTAGATATTTTTTGCTTGGCAGGAATTTTGTTGCTAGAACTAATCATAAACCATTACTGGGCCTTTTTAAGAGGGAAACAGATTCCATGTAATGCTAATTCTAGAATACAAAGATGAGCTTTGTTGTTATCTCAGTATGATTATGAATTAGTTCACAAACCTGGGAAGGAAAATGTAATTGCTGATGCCTTAAGCAGATTGCCACTAGATGATGATTTTCATTCTGGTACACCAGCTGAGTATGTTAAATTGGTTGAATTACTTGATTTTGATGACATCTCTTTTCAGACATTTAAACATTTCACCAATGAGGATGCTGTATTGTCTCAGTTGAAAAATTGTTTGAAGCTGGGATGGTCAAAGGAACATATGTCACTTCTGGAATATGCCTCTGTGTAAAAGATGATTTATCTCTCCATAATGATGTAACATTGTATAGAAATAGAGTTTTGATTCCTGTTGAGTTAAGATGTAAGGTTTTGAACCATTTGCATTGTGGGCATAATGGTATAAATGCTAAGAAAGCTGAGGCAAGGAATTGGGTATGGTGGCCAAAGATAGACCAGGACATAGGAGAAGTCACAAAGAATTATAGCATTTGTTTTAAGAATTTTACAAATCCTCAAGCTCCTACATTGTCTTGGCCTATTGTTGGTAAATCATGGTCTTGACTGCACATAGATTATGCAGGACCGATTGATGGTAAATATTTTTTTATAATTGTAGTTGTTCCGATACGTATACAAACCCTCGGTCCTTTAACAACAGGAAGGTACTTAGCAGCAGCTGAACCGGTTGTAAGCTTCGAACAAGGGGGTTCGGTAGTTAACTACTTGTCCGGCAGTTGGTGGTCAGTCCGACTGCGAGGAGAGGATTCACTTTGCTTTCGGCCGCGTTGGTGGATGGACGTGTTGATCGCCTCTCTGCCCGCTTCTGTCGTATGCTTGGTTTGCTTCACTGTGTGAAGACTTTTTCGTTTTTCCTTTTACTGTGTGCTAGTACAAGGATATCAGTAAGTACGTGTGTGTTTTTTATATTCATACAGTGCTTCATTTGTGTAATGGAAATGGAATCACGAGAGCCGGAGATACCCCCCTCGGCCGCCCCCCCCCCACCCCCCCCCCCCCCCCATCAACCGCAGATTGTGCCCTGGTGTGGAGGGCCGTAAGTGTGGGGCCTTTCGGTCGTCTTTTGAAGTTGACCCTCATGAATTTTGCACTCGGTGTTGAGGGCGAGAATGGTCTCGCACCGATACATGCGATGTATGTGTATCTTAGTCGGAGGAGCAGTGGGAGCGCTATGGGGGGAGGAGGAAACCGCGTAAACTGGCCAAGGAGTCATCGGGAGGATCTCCAGTTACTTCCTAGGTTACGGACACGTCTTCTTCTTTCCTTCCCCATCTCAGCTCCTTGTATGGCTCCTCTCCCTTCGGGGAAGGTATCTCGCTCCATCTCCTCTCTAGATCAGTCGAGTGTAGAGGGGGGCCGAGGTACCCCGACATCCATTTGTAGTCGGGGTCTTCCATTTGCTGGGGGTAGGAACTGTCCCCCACCACCCCCCCCCCCCCGTGCAAGGGGAGACCCCCCCACTGACTCACCTGACTTTTCCTTCTTCAGGTTTGGCTGCCACAGGGGACGATCTCGGACGGACCTGTTACTCGTTGGGGCTCCAAGGAACACCGACGATTCAGGGGCTGTTGAGTCACCTGGCGAGAGGGGCCATGCCGGTAACCCACAGTCCGACCACCACGACTACCATGACTGTGTCCACGCTGGGCTATGCTGCTCCGCCACACCTGGTCTATACCCAGCACATAGCTGCAGTGACCCCGACAGCTGCTGTGCAGGCACCGCTACCGGAGGTGAGGATGTCCGTGGTGTCGCCGCCACCTGGGTTCGCCGCTCTTGCTCCAGCCCCTGACTTACGGCGTCCCAAGATCTCACCTCTGAACCTGCCTCCTGTGCAGAGGATGCCGCTGGTTCCTGCCCCGCCACCTCTTCCTGACTACGATGCCGCTCCAGCCCCAGTACCAGTTCCTGCCGCCGTCGTTCCTGCCTGTGGTGTTGCTGCTCCCACCTCAGGTCCTTCTGGACAGGTGCAGTCGGGCCCTGTTGCTTCGGCAACTCCCCCGGCTCTGTCTTGGATGGAAGACCTGACGGTGGTCCTGAAGAAGCTGACGAAGAGGAGGAGGAGGGTGTCATCTTCATCTTCATCGTCTTCTTCGTCGTCATCGTCTGCCGTCGCTTCCCCTTTGACTTCTAAGGCACCACAGCCTAAGAGGAAGAAGGTTGCCTCCTCCCCCCCTAAGAAGGCTCATCCTGAGACTTCTAAGGACCCATCCCACTCCAGTGGGACGGGTGGGACTTCCGCTGGTCCTCCTGTTCCTTTATGAACGGGGCCCGTCTCCCCTTCCGCAAGGAAGAAGAAGATGGGGACCGGAGGAGCACCGGCTACCACCGGTACCTACTCGCCAGGTGCCAGGTACCGTCTCAGCCTCTCGCTCGCGACAGCTACCCAGTGTGCGGTCACCCGCGGGTGATCGTGCAGCCAAAACCCAGGCAACCGAGTCCGCTTGGCACCAGGATCTAGGCACGGGGCGGAAGACTGGCGGGGGTCGCTCAGTTGACTCCCACCAGACCAGCGATCGCTCTCGCAGCGATCCGCTGGTATCCAGGGCTGACGCGACGGTCCCAGACCGGCCGCGGGCTGAGGCTAGGAAGCGGTCCCCTGAACCAGCCTTGGCTGGTCCAAGCGGCGTGGTGCGCCGTGAGGACAGGCCTCGCTCCCACCGTGACAGCGGACTCTGCAGGTCCCCTGACCGCCGCTCCTACCAGGACTGGGCGTAGAGGGGGACCAGCAGCAGCTCTTCTGACGCTCGGGACTGCCGCAGCTGTTCTCGGTCCAGCCGCTCGACCAGGCCTGCAGCTCAATCACCTCGCCCGCAGCCCCCTCAGCACACCGGTTCTGCCGGTGGGCATGGGGGGAGCGTCAGGTCTCCCTCTCCGATCCCTTCAACTTCCTCAGGCTGCACCAGGAAGAGCGAGGCGATCAGGAGTGATTACGGGGGGCGCGATCCCATCACGACGCCCTACGAACCTGGCACGGTCCTAGGCCCGACCAGATTGTATGCGCAAGTGGCAGGAGGAGACCATGAGGGGTCTGTTGTGGTCCCTCCTGTGGAAAGAGGAGGATCTCGGGAGTCATTCTCACTGAAGAGGCTTGACGGTCCGACTCCACAGGATGCAGTCACTTCCGAGATCCAGAGGTCGTTCACTGAGGTTATTGCGCTGATTCGTCAGCACAACGACCTCGGGGAAGGATCGCCGCTCCCACCTTCCGAGCCTACATCAGGTTTGGAGGCGTTCTGGGGACCTAAGAAGGAACCCAGGACGACGGTGGGTCTGCCACGATTGCCCTTGGCTGACATCGTACTGAGCCAGGTGGACGCTCTTGTCTCCGGACAGGAGGGTTCGTTTCTGTCCGGTAGGTTTTCCAAGCTCCTTTCCCCACCTCTACTGCAACAGAGGCAATTTTACGTGCCTTTGGAAGACCCTCTGCCGTCCAAACAGGTTAACCCAGAGCTAGCTAGGCTAACTCCGGGGGTGTCTCTGCAGCAGCTCCTGTAGGAGAACCTCTGGTTCTTGCAGCAAGAGGCACTTGCCTTAGAATCTACCGCAATGGCAGCATTCCAAGCAGTCTCATGGATTGACCTGTGGTCCCTCACTGTTGAAGGCCGCGGCCTCCTTAGGGAACATTTCTCATGAAGGGGACCCGGCTTTTGTGAGACTGTGCCAGTCTGGAGGTAGGGCCATCTCCTACCTGGCCCACCAGACGGCTAACCTGTGGGCCAACCTGGTTCTCCGGTGTAGAGACGCTGTCCTCACCCGAGTTTTCAGGGCAGCTGGGCGAGAGGCGGCCCTGGGTCGCAATGGACCGGTGCGGAGCTCCTCCTCTCTCTTCCCCAGAGAGATGGTGGAACAACGGCGCACTGACGATAGTGACCGTCTTGTCCACCAGGCAGTGTCAAAGGTGGCTGGGCAACCTCGGACAACTGCGGCTAAGCCCAAAAGTTTAGCCAGCGCTTCCTCTGCTGCTAAGACGATTGCCTCGTCGAAGCCGAGAGGAAAGACCCCGCCTTCGACTTCTGCTGTAAGGAGTGACCGTAACCAGCCCTCCTCCCAGTCCTTCTCTCGAGGGGGATCTGGGAAGAAGAAGTCGAAGAGAGGAGGGAAACACTAGGGACGGCGTTCCCCCTCACCTGCTGCCGGAAGTGGGGGGGTTGCCTGGCGAGCCATTGGGCAACATGGCAGTGCTGTGGAGCAGAGACTTGGATAGTAAACGTCCTTCAGGAGGGATATCTACCCTTCGAGTCTCGGCCACCCCTCACCTCCAACCCGGTCCAACTGCAAACATACGTTCCTGGTTCGACCAAGGACGTAGCGCTTCGGCAGGAAGTAGAAGCCATGCTGAGCAAACATGTTGTGGAGATCGTATGGGATCAGTCGCCGGGCTTCTACAGTCGACTTTTCCTGGTGAAGAAGTCCTTGGGGGGCAGGCGCCCGGTGATAGATCTCTCTCCCTTGAACTGATTTGTTCGCCAGACTCGGTTCACGATGGAAACAGCACGATCAGTGTTGATTCCATCAGGGAGAACGACTTCATGCTTTCTGTGGATCTGGAGGATGTGTATTTCCAGATACCCATCCATCAATCCTCCAGGAAGTACCTCCTCTTCATCCTCGACGGGACGTTGTACCAATTCAGGGCACTTTGTTTTGGTCTCTCAGCTGCCCCACAGGTGTTCACGCGAGTGTTCACACTGGTGTCGGCTTGGGCCCACTCGGTAGTGATAGGTCTGCTGAAGTATCTCGACGATTGGTTAGTCCTGGCGAGCTCCCGCTCGCAGTTGCTGCAGGACAGGGATCGACCTCTAGAATTCTGCCGCGATCTGGGGATCATAGTGAATTACGAGAAGTCAGATCTCGAACCCAAGCAGAGGATGAAATACCAGGGCATGCTAATCAACACGGTAGCAGGGCGAGTCTTCCCCGCAGATTTGCGGATCAGCAGGTTCAGGGAGGCAGCAAGACAGTTCCTGTCTCTACAGGAGCAACCAGCTCAGCAGTGGCAAGTCGTGATCGGCCACCTGTCGTCTCTCGAGAAGCTAGTCCCACACGAGCGTTTTCACCTGCGGTCTCTTCAGTGGAGACTAAAGGAGTGTTGGTCACAGGCAAAGGACCCTCCTTTCTTCCCCGTATCCCTCATGGAGGAGGTGAGGCAGGACCTAGCCTGGTGGCTGGACGACAGGAACCTCGTAAGAGGAGTGCCTCTTCGCACTCACCCCCCCTCCCCGGAGATGTTGCTCTTCTCAAACGCATTGAACGAGGGATGGGGCGCACACCTGGAGGAGTTGCTTGCTGCAGGTATGAGGGATCATCACAACAAGCACCTTCACATCAACGTCCTGGAGCTCAAGGCAGCGTTCCTCACTCTCCAAGAGTTCCAGGATCGTCTGGTAGGACACTCAGTGGTGTTGATGAGCAACAACACCACGGTAGTGGCATACGTCAACAAGCAGGGGGCCTAGTGTCCCTTCCGCTGCACCAGTTGACGTTGCAGGTGCACGAGTGGGCCATGGCACACTCAGTAGAGCTGTCGGCCCACTACATTCCAGGCAAGAGGAATGTGGTAGCCAACAAGCTCAGCCGTCGGGATCAGGTGATAGGGACTGAGTGTTCCCTTCACCCAGACATGGCGGAAAGGCTCTTCAACATGTGAGGGCGTCCAGTCGTGGATCTGTTCGCCATCCGGCACAACAGAAAACTCTAGGTTTTGTACTCGGTTGTACCGGACTCATGGGCAGCTGCAGAGGACACTCTCCAACACCCGTGGGACAACCTCTTCGTTTACGCCTTTCCCCCGTTCTGTCTGATTCGCAAAGTGATCAGCAGGGCGCTGATCACCCTGAATCTTCGGATGATCCTGGTGGCACCCGTTTGGTTCCCAGACCTACTAACTCTGCTCGCCGAAGCACCAAGGGCGATACCCCCCTGGCACAACCTCCTGCGCCAGCCACGTGTAGAATGGTACCACCGGTCCGTCGAGTCCCTGTGTCTTCACGGCTGGCTGTTATCCACCATCTCTTGCAAGCGACAGGCTTTTCTCGCAGCGCAGCAACAGAGATGGCTGGATACCTCTGCAGCTGTCTACCAGGGGAAGTGGTCCGTCTTCTGTGGTTGGTGTCATGGACGGGGTCTCTCTCCTCTCAGAGCCACTCTTTAGCAGGTAGCGGATTTCCTCGTCTTCCTTCGCCGAGAGAAGCTCCTCTCCGTCTCTGCAGTTAAAGGATACAGAGCGGCCCTGGCCCTAGTCCTTAAACTGCGAGGTGTGGATATCTCCTCCTCTTTCGAGATCTCCCTCCTGATGAAGAGCTTCGAGAGGTCTTGCCCACCCAGGGAACTCAGGTCCCCGGGGTGGGATGTGACTCTCGTCCTTGGGAGTGTGACTCACAGACCCTTCGAGCCACTCCGAAAGTCGTCAGACAGGGATCTGACCCTCAAGACCCTCTTCCTGCTGCCCCTGGCATCGGCGAAGAGAGTAGGGGAACTTCATGGTCTTTCCTTCAACGTCAAGCATTCCAGGGGATGGGGATCCATGACGCTCGATTTCGTCCCAAACTTCGTAGCGAAGACTCAGAATCCATCGGTCCCTGACGACCAGTTCGAGTCTTCTATGATCCCCTCCCTGAAGGAATTCATTGACAATGATGCGGATGAGTTGCTGCTTTGTCCTCTGAGGGCGCTACGGCATGATCTGAAGAGAACTCGTAACCTCAGGCCTGAGTGTCGACGCCTCTTCATTAGCACCGGGGTTACCAAGAAAGACGTTTCCAAGAACACTTTCATTCTGGCTGCGTGAGGTGATCAGGACGGCGTACGACACGGCTGGTAGTGACAACACCCGTACCCTTCGTCCGAGAGCCCACGAAGTCAGAGGTATTGGTCCAACCCTTGCATTCCGCAAGAACTTCTCCCTGGCGCAGGTACTGAAGTCAGGGGTTTGGGCCAACCAGACCACCTTCACTTCATTCTACCTTCGGGATATTACCCACAGGTCCTTGGACACTTTTTCCTTGGGACCCATGGTGGCTGCTCAACAAGTTGTGTAGTCTACCCAGCACCCGAGGGACAGAACAGCATCGCTTCCTTGTGTGACTGCATGAATGGACAAGTGACAGAGAGTGTGACTGGCTTCTCTTCCTCCTTCGTTCTTCTCCTCTACCTGTGGGCAGAAGGCCGCGATCGTCACTACGCTGAACAGGAGGCCGATGCAGGCAAGCTACACAACCGAGCTCCATCCTATCCCTTTCAGTAGGGATAGGAGTATATATCCACTACTCACCATCAAGAGGGGGGAGTGGAAGCCAACAAGAGACAAACCCATGACTTCATTTTGGCTCTTGAAGTAGGAATTAGTTCTTGCCTTTTGCTATTTATAAGAGGTACGCTTGTCTCCCTCTTATAAATTTGGTCCAGAAGTCTGACCACTGATCCTGCGGTACACACCCCGATCAGTTGAGCAGAGGCTAGGATCCCTCCCTCTGCTCTTACGACCAGGGAGCGATCCAAGGTAGGACGAACACCAGTCTGTTCATAAGACTCAGATTCCACCCACCTAGAAGTGAGTCTTCCTATTGTTAATGGACCGAAGGTTTGTATATGTATCAAAACAAATAACAATTTGTCGAAAATTGTATTTTTCCTAACTATACAAACCTGAGGTCCTTTACACATAGTCCCACCTCATGCCACCCCTCACTCTGCGTTTCCTGGGCTTAAAGCAAAGTGAATCCTCTCCTCGCATTCGGACTGACCACCAACTGCCAGACAAGTAGTTAACTACCGAACCCCCTTTTTCGAAGCTTACGACGTGTTCAGCTGCCGCTAAGTACCTTCCTATTGTTAAAGGACCTCAGGTTTGTATAGTTAGGAAAAATACAATTTTCGACAAATTGTTATATTCTCATGGTGAATTTTTGGATATTCATTTTTCTAGTTCCACTATGTCAGCTGTTACCATTGGTCATTTGAGGAAGACATTCTGTAATTTTGGTATACCCGATATCATTGTATCAGATAATGCTCCAAATTTGTTTCTGAAGAGATGGAGGAGTTCTTGTGTAAAAATAGTATTAAGCATGTAACACCAGCTCCTTATAATCCATCCTCCAATGGTCTAGCTGAAAGGGCTGTGAGAACATTCAAGGAGGGCCTGGGAAACTTTAAGAAGGGAGATATTCAGACCAGAATTTGTAGATTTTTGTATAACTATAGGAGGACTGTGAATTCTTCCACGGGTAAGACCCCAGCAGAAAGAATGTTCAGTAGGAATTTCAAAGGTACTGTTGAATCAGTTAAACTGAAAGACAAATCTTTAAGGAAAATGAGGGATGAAATTTTCCAGGAGGAAGGTAAATTGTATAAAGTCAATGATGCTGTGTTTGTTCGTAATTTTGGGAAAGGTTCACCATGGGTGGAAGGAAAGATTGTGGAAGTACTTGGGTTGAGAAATTATAAGGTGGAAGTACAGAGTTTTGGTAATATTATTTGGACAAGACATGCAGATCAGATTATGCATAGATATATGGGTGACTTTAACCAATCCAATAAAGAAGTGTTATCCAATAATTCTAAGTCATCTGTAAATTTGAGTGATTCTAGTGCTTTCATTTCAGACACTAGTACCATGTGATAATAGTGGGGATGAAGGACCCATAGAAGTAACTGTAAATAATGACAGTGAATGTTCAGTACAACCACCAATGTTAAGGCGATCCAGTCTAATAAGTAAACCTCCAGATCGACTTGATTTATAAATATATACAAATATGCTGTATTTATCATGTTGTTTTGTTTTCATATTTTTAACATATTTTGGAAGAAGTATTTATTCATTTAATTGTCTGATGTTTAGACTGGAATATTATTGCTTTTCTAGGGATAAGGGATGTAGAATTTTAGATAAAAAAAAAATTTAATCCTTTGTTAATTCTGATTCTATTCCCTGCTGTGAACGTCTTTTGTTTTTGAGTTCTCGGTTCCGTTGCTGTGTTGACATGCGCCCGGTGTGCACTGAGGCAGGCATTTGTGCTATAAACTAGGCAGTTTTTTCTATATTCTTTTAATTGAGTCAACCTTTGAGAAGGATCTGCCTGTGTTGCTCTCTATTGTTTGAAGACAAAACGTACAATGATTATTTGACTTTTTAACTTTCATTATGCAGTAACCAGCAATATAATGGAGGCTGCTCAGTTCTGCTTGATTCATCAAATTGTCACTTAAGCATTGGTCAAAATAATGTTCCTCAGTTTCATTTTCAGCATCACCATTTGTTTCCACATTGGGCTTATTAAGAACGTCAGCTAGAAACTTGTACCTAATGACTCATAAAAAGACTTGAATTTCATAAATGTAGCACAAGGTTTGGTCCTTGGCGGCAAGTTGTTGTAACAGATTCACAATAAATCCGGCCCTGTATTTAATTATGGTCGTCCTAACAGCTCTTGTTTCCAAAACTTTTCATTTGCCCTAAAAATATTTTCTGCATTCTGTAGTGTAGTGTCTTTGATAAGTTCAGCACATAATTGACACTTATGCGAATCCAAATACTTATTTGCAACATATCCTGAAACATAATACAGAGCATTTTCATTAAAATTTTCAACATTTTGTGAAGGATTAGACATCATTTAACATGTGACTGAGAATCAGAGAAAGATTCCAAAGTGTTTTCAAGATCTCTTTCGAAATCCTCCTTAATAATTGTACAAGTCTGATCTGAATGATCACTTAGGGTGCTTTTATAAAAAATTTTGATCAAGAGAGTATTCAAATCACTTTCACAATTTGAAAATTGTGACTTTGTCATGCAATACTTTATCAAGGATTGTGTTTATGCAGACCTAAATGATTTGACACCAGGATTATCAGCAAAACCACCTTTTGCTCTGGTGGAAATAAGGAAATTTTCCGAAGGATCCTGGTTTAGTTTTCTAATTGGAAGATAGGAAATGCCTGGTATTTCACTAATGTTATCAAGCAATTGTTGCAAAGCATTTATGCATAAAATTCATCCCTATGTACATGGAGGCTGGATCTTGAGATCTAGAACTTTGACATGACTCAGTAATTGCTTCATATACTAAAAATTCTAAAGCTGGTGATTTATCACTGACCTTGAATAGTTTTACATCTTTAACATTATTGCTGCTAAACTCATCAAATAAAGTCTATATTCTTGATAAAAGTAGCTGTTTGTTAAGATAGCCTCTCTGGGGAGTTTACCAGTGCTGATCCAAACTTTCACCATACATTACATGGTATTTCCAGTGTGTAAGGAGACTTTACCTGTCTACTACTTTCTTTGCCTGTTCTCCCTTTTTTCCTGGGTTTGGGAAACAAAATAAATGCCAGCTCTGGGTTTTTGTGTCAAGAATTCTGACAATCCATCACTGCACAGTATTGAACATGTGCATTTATAGCCATTCTTAGGGAATGACCAAAGTTGTTCACAAATGTCACTGCTGGGCACGCTGGAACAAAACAGCCTATCTAATCAGCGCTCATGTGGCTTCTTGTTTGGTTATTCTATGGTTACAGTTGGCCTAATAAATATTACTTTCAAATCTTGTACAGCAAGTAAAATAACATAGGAAAACGTGACTTGCCATAGTCTAGCTCGCCGCGGAATACTTATATAGAATTTGCTGTTACATCAAGACAAAAATACGAAAGAACACTATTAAGTGTTGTTATAAATTAAGACAAGTACATACCTTTCACAAGTGGAGAATGTAGGCTTGCAAATGAAAAAGTGGGGAGCTATACTGGTTCCTCTTATTGTACAGTAATTAAAGTGAAAAAATATGGTTAGGTTGGGAAATATTGCTTCATTTTGTTTTTCAACTGGATTCAACAGGAAATTAGGTCTACTATTCAGGATAGAAAATCTACCCTAATCTGCTCACAGCTAATACCACAAAATTGCCCCAATTCAAGATGACCGATGCTCTGGCTAACGTACGCAAAAATTACCATATCACCCAAACTATTAAAGTTGTAAATCCAAACAAAGTGTCCATTCCTATGTTTTTCAGGTCAAGGACTTTATTCAGTGTGGTAATATTAGCCTACATGCGACCTATTTTCAGATAATTGCAATCATTCTGTAAATTTCAGTGTAAATAAAAATTAACTAATGATTTTACGTTTGACTTAATTGTAATCTAAAGCATGTTATCACCTATGTTATTTGCAATGTTTCTAGGTTGATAATGTTTGAATGTCATTTCATTTGTACAGATTGTATGTGTAGGAAATAATTGCATGATTGTAGTGTGGGTCGATAAACTAAGACTGAACAGATATGACGTGTGTCATCTGCAGAAAAGTGATTAATCTAGACAAGTCCAAAGGGTATATGAAACTGACAGAGAAAGGGTGAGTTGGTATTAACAGAGCAAATAAAGAGAGACCTTAAATGTTCTAGATGATGTATTCAACAAAAGTCATGATATTCTTGTGCACAAAGTCTGCAGGAGTAGGCACACAAATCCAAAAACCATTAAGTCTGCCAAAAAAACATGATTCTTCTGATGTGGGTAAGGCAGACCTGAGACCAGAAGAGGAAAATGTCTTTGATTTTAAAACCCACTGCCTCCTCTCTGGAGTGCTTGTTGAAATGTCTCTACCACCATCAGGCAATGTCCTAATGTCATTGTTAAAACTATTATCCAGGAAGCACATGACAGAGCAAGTGAATTCAAAGAACTCTCTGATATGGACAGACTTATTGAAACAGGTGGGGAATTCATAAGAACAGAGATAAAGTCCATGTAACTTTATACTGGGGAGTAAAAGAAGTCTGTTCTGTTGATTCAAATGTTGCATACCTCCCTTATTCATTGCAACTGCTCCTAAGCAGTATTATCAAGAGCAGAAATGCAAAGTTGCATGTGGCCTCAATTGGTAGGTTATAATGCAATCCACATGTCCTTGCTCGCTCATTTCTTCCACCCGTGCAAGTTAGTCTCGGTGTGACACTCAAGCAAAGGTATGGTCACTGTGATCTGGTTGACACTATCAGCAAACTTGGCTTCTGCTCTTCATTCACAGAAGCAAACAAGTATAGATGCAATGGAGGACCTGCCTTAGTGGCTAGACAACAGGGACCTCTTAATAGGAGTGCCCCTGCACACTCCCCCTCCGGAGATGCTGCTGTTCTCAGATGCATCAACCGAGGGTTGGGGCGCACACCTGGAAGTGTTGCTGATTGCAGGAGTGTGGAACCATCACAACAGGCACCTTCATATCAACTTCCTGGAACTCAAGGCTGCGTTTCTCGCACTCCAAGAGTTCCGGGAACGACTGATGGGACACTCAGTGGTGATGATGAGCGACAACACCACGGTAGTGGCATACGTCAACAAATAGGGAGGCCTAGTGTCCCTCTCGTTGCACCAGTTGACGATGCAGGTGCATGAGTGGGCCGTAGCTCACTCAGTAGAGCTGTCAGTCAGGTACATTCCAGGCAAGAGGAATGTAGTGGCCAACAAGCTCAGCCGCCAGAATCAGGTGATTCAGAACGAATGGTCTCTACACCCAGACGTGGCGGAAAGGCTCTTCGACCTGTGGGGGCGTCCAGTCGTGGATCTGTTCGCCACCTGGCACAACAGAAAACTTCAGATTTTCTTCTCAGTTGTGCCAGACCTATGGGCAGCTGCAGAGGACGTGTTCTAACACCCGTGGGACAACCTTGTAGTTTATGCCTTTCCCCCATTCTGCCTGATTCGCAAGGTGATCAGGCAGTTCATTCCCTGTGTCTTCACGGCTGGTGGTTATCCACCATCTCTTGCAAGAGAGAGGCTTTTCTCGCCGAGCAGCAGCAGAGATGGCTGGTTACTTCAGACAGCCTCTGCAGCAGTATACCAGGGAAAGCGGTCTGTCTGTGGTTGGTGTGTGTCTTACACGGGGTCTCTCTCTGCTCAGAGCCACTCTTCGCCGAGGGAAGCTCCTCTCTGTCTCCGCAGTCAAAGGCTACAGAGCCACCCTGGCCCTAGTCCTTAAAATGTGAGGAGTCAATATTTCCACCTCCATGGAAATATCTCTCCTAATGAGGAGCTTCGAGAGGTCTTGCCCACCCAGGGAACTCAGGCCCCCGGGGTGGGATGTGACTCTTGTCTTAAAGGAGCTTGACTCGCAGACCCTACGAGATGCTCCGAGAGTCGTCAGACATGGATCTAACCCTCAAGACCGTCTTTCTGCTGGCCCTGGCATCTGAGAAGAGAGTAGGAGAACTCCACTGTCTTTCCTTCGATGTTAAACACTCGAGGGGATGGGGATCAGTTACGCTCGATTTTGTCCCTGATTTCATAGCAAAGGCTCAGAACCCTTCGGTCCCGACGCCAGGTTCGAGTCCTTCATGATCCCCTCCCTGGAAGACTTCACCAATCATGATGCAGATGAGATGCTGCTTTGTCCTGTGAGGGTGCTACGGCGGTATCTGAAGAAAACTCTACACCTCGGGTCTGAGTGTCGACGCCTCTTCGTTAGCGCCGGGGTGACCAAGAAAAAAGTGTCCAAGAACACTCTTTCTTTCTGGCTTCGTGAGGTAATCCCGAAAGCGTATGACTCTGACAGGAGTGCCGATACCAGTACCTTTTGTCTGAGAGCCCATGAAGTCAGAGGCATTGGTCCAACCCTTGCATTCCGCAAGAACTTGTCTGTGGCACAGGTACTGAAGGTATGGGTTTGGGCCAACCAGACCACCTTTACCTCCTCCTACCTTCGGGATATTGCCCACATGTCCTTGGACACCTTTTCCTTGGGACCCGTGGTGGCTGCTCAACAAGTTGTGTAGCTTACCCAGCTCCTTTACTGGACAAGGTAGCATCTCGTCCTTGTGAGACTGCATGAATGGAGAGTGAATGAGAGCATGACTGGCTTTATTCCTCCTCTTTTTCTTCTCTCTCCCTGCGGTCAGAGGGTCACGGTTGTCACCATGCTGGACAGGCTGGTGATGCAGGTAAGCTATGTAACCGAGCTCCATTCTATCCCTTTCATTAGGGATAGAAGCATTTATCCGTCCCTTCCCTAGCAAGAGGGGAAGCAGACACCAGTAAGAGACAAACCCAATACTTTATATTTGGTTCTTACATAGGACCAAGTTTTTGCTTGCTATTCATAAGAGGTACGCTTGCCTCCCTCTTATGAATTGGTCCAGAAGTCTGACCACTGATCTTGCAATGCACACTCCGATCAGTTGGACAGAGGCTAGGTTCCCCCCATTTGCTCATATGACCAGGGAGGGAACCCAGGTTGGGCAAACACCAGTCTGTTCACAAGACTCAGATTCCTCCCACCAATAAGTGAGTCTTCCTTATGTAAAGGACCAAGGGTTTGTAGTATGTGTCGGAACAAATCACAATTTTTGGAAGTAAATTGTATTTTTCCTAACAATACAAACCTGAGGTCCTTTACATATAGTCCCACCTCATGCCACCCCTCACTCTGTTCCTGGGCCTAAAGCAAAGTGGTATTTTTTTACCTCCAGTTGGGCGAGACTCCTGACCGTCAGACAAGCAGTTACTGCCGAACTACCTTGTTAGTAAATCTTAGGGTAAGGCCACACCCGACGCGGGAAATGTCGAGGTGCAGACACGACTCGAGCGGGAGAGCAGCGTCAAAATGACACATGGCCACACCAGAAATGCCACCCTCCCACGCATCACTCTCAGCAGTCAAAGATATACTTCTGTGCAAATAAGTCATTGTCACAGTTGGATAGGAAATTGCCTTTAATAGAAAACCTAAGTGTTAAAGTTGACGATATACTATGTATGACCCAATGGTCTTTAGTCTTTGCTTGCAATAGTAGTAGTCAGTCTCACTAAACAAAAGACGCACCATAGACAACCCATCTTTCCTGAACTATCATTCGGGATGTAGTACTTAAAATCCACATTTTCCTTTTACTTCCTTTAATGTTATTACTTCAAGGGAAGTGAAAAGAAAATGTGGATTTTAACTTTTTATTATTGCACAACTAACAGCATATATGGTTACTTATTTAAAGATACTTAGAAAAACAGAGGAACCAGAATTAATTGCAAATTATATAAAAACAAATTAATATTTGGCTGCATTATGTTGAAATGAAGAAAGTACAAAGCACCACAAATATTTCATGAATCAGTGATGCACTAAGAATTTGTATAGTTATCAAGTCTATGCAGCTGGACAAGGCTTATTTGTGAGTGACTAAGAGCATAATAACCATGTCAAGTTGGAGGGTATATTTATGTATTGTGGTCCTTTTGAAATATTCACTTTAAATTCAGTAATGAACTCATCCCCAGGGAAAGCGTTTAGACCATATAAGAAGTCGGTCTATTTGCTTGACTCTTTATTGAGAACAAAATTGAAGGCAGTCTGAAAGTACACAAATGAGAGGTGTTGAAATGACTGCTAATTTAAGTATGCATTACAGATATGAAATAATTAACTCGACATTGTTACTGAATAGATAATAAATGAAGTCGCTTAATACATAAAAGTTTCGATGCTAATATCAGTTACTTAACAATGATAATATGCTTTAAACAATTTCTAGGTTACAAATGAAGGCCCCTAATAAGGGAACTAACTTCACAACATAGTTATCAATATAATCAATATAGAGAAGTAACTATTCAAGTAACACAGCCCATAATCATATAGAAAATGGGGTTGTTTTAGGAGAAGATGCCGGGAACTGCCGCAGTATTTTAAAACATGTTATTACTTGGCGGCAACTGCAAAGGGTCGAGCCGTCCCGCTAGTCTTGTGTGGCCACCCACATAAGATACACAATGATTCAAACTGCCGCAGGAACCTCTTCCATGCAACCTCCATGCTCGCTGCGTCTGGTGTGGCCTCACCCTTATGCTGGGGTCACATGTTCACGTATCACGATGGGGTATGCCCACGTATGTGCATTGTGGGCATCATCGCGGTGAAATGACCTTGAACAGCTGGTAAACAGGACACGGGCTGATGGACGTAAAGCCAGCACCGTAATTTGCGCTGCAAATGTACATGCAATGCAAGCAAGGTCGGACGCCTACCTGGAACTTACTCCAATAGCGTAACGTTCTATGTACATCAACTTCACATCGTTACCACGCCCACTATTGCATTCTGAAAAT
>NC_087206.1:57302743-57318066 GCF_015104395.2 Macrobrachium nipponense
TTGCATTCTGAAAATCCAGGTTGAAAATTCACTTTGGTAGAATTCTGCATGTACTGTAAAATATTGTATATTTTCAACGAATGGAAAAAAATTAAGTCAGACATTATAATATACATATATACCATTGGTAGTCCCAACATTTTGGGGCTTCTTCTGACGGACGATGTGGGGCTTGAGGAAGTGGAATATGTTCAATATCCACTTCTCCTGGTCTGTCAATCATCTGCTCGTCCCTTGGCCACTCTTCTCAGCGGTGAGGCATCCGAAGTGGCTCTTGAGGGACGTGAACCATGTCCGGAGCTTGTTGCTAGTCACTGGTGGCCTAAGTGACTTGCCCATGTCATCAAAGGCCTTCCATACCTTGGCTTTGTCCTTGTAGGCAGCCATCCCCTTGTTGTATATGAATTGGGCCTTGTGCTCGAGCCACTCATCCAACAGCCTCTCATTTTTGTCCGACAGGATGACACAGATGTCTTGGCTGTCCTTTGTCTCGATCAAGGGAACATTCTGTCCATCGTCAATGGGGGTTAGCTTCATGGAGAGTTTCTGTGTCGCTGTCATCACTCTGTAGATGGAAGATGACATTTCCCTAGACCTGAGTGTCTGCAGGAGTGGCTGTAGGAGTCTTCTTCGGGCTGAAAGAAGTTCCTGCAAGAAGATGTGACATTGATGGTCCCATCCTTGGTCGTTTTGTGAGGTTCGGCATCTTGAAGATCATTGTGGAGAGTACTTGGAGGAGACTGCTGGTCTCGGAAACAGAAACAACAGCTGACATTTTATACCACGCTACAGCATTGCCATGACATAGAGGGTTGTAAATGTGCGAATCGGTTTCTCTGTAGGCTACAGCGCAATTAGGAGGCCCACGTGCTTCATGGCGGGAAGAAAACATTGGTGACAAACAATGCTGGTGACCCCAGCGCCTACCCCGCAACAGTCACCGTGAGTCTCACGTGCAATGGCTGGAGCTACATCTAGTGACATTTGGCATGACCACCCACGACTTGTTTTGAACATTTCAAAACTGGAGTGGGCTACGGCGCTCCAGTGGACGGAGCTTAGCGCCCGGACGACCCGTCACCGTAGGTCCACGATTTTACATATGTTTTACGGAACATGTATGGTTTACTGACGTAAGCGGTTGCCAACTACCAATTTCCACTCATGTGTGGGCGTGCGTGCATTGATACGTGAATGTGTGACCTTAGCATTACGACCGGTCCAGCTGGCGCTGAATAGTAATTCCTTATGTATAGGATCTCAGGTTTGTATAGTTAGGAAAAATACAATTTACTCTTTAAAATTGTGATATTGGATTCAAGATTCTCAGTATTGATGATATACTTTTTACGCAAGTACGTAATCTCATCTCGATGTGCGAAAGGCTGTCGTAAATGGCTCATTGCGTATGATGTCATGGTGTCTTAATCAGCTGGCTATATTTTTTTCTTTATTTACTTTTTGTGTGTGTATAGCTCAAGGCCCGCGACTGATGCCGATTGAGTGCCAAACCCAGCCGGGTCTCGGTCTTGAATCTCTAATGTGTGACTCAGGCATGTAGGTCACGAATGGAGACAGTATTTTCTGTATGATATCATCAATCATCATCATTTATTAGGCAAAGTTATTCAGTATTTCAAGAAGTTGTTTATATTTTGCTAGATGACACCATATTTGCCAATGTAACTCATTGAAAGTTGTATTCTTTGATAGTCTTACCATCAAATACCATTGTTAATGCCGTTTGCTTTAAGATTTTATCTTTTAATCCCCGTAAAACATTTACTTTGAATAGTTAACAATTAAAATATATCCAAAAAATTATTGAACTTCCCCGGAAACCCCTGGATTATTTTCTAATTGACCCGAAATTCCGGGATCCAAAATCGGGCTCAAAACTAGAAACCTTAAAATTACTTAATTCTCATCTCAACCAACAGCACTACAGACGAGTGAATGTTGGCTGTTAGGTGTCACTGAGGCTATTAAACATAGGCTATTGTATATATTAAAATAATATATAATATTGTGCCTATGGCTGAAGCTTACATGGGATGACAACTTTGGAAATGACAATTATTTTACCATACTGCTGTCAAATTTTATTGGGTCAGTTTAACCCATGAATGAAGAACGATAATAATTAATTCTGCCTCTAGAGAGCAAAACTGAACTAAATTTATAGTGGAAAGATAGGCACAACGTCCACAAATTGGTCAACTATACTGCTCAAGTGTATAAAAACTACAACAGACAGAAATAAAGAGATTTTATTTCTACAATATAGTAGCTACACATTGTCTTTGGTAAATGCTGCAAAGATTATTTACCACTTTAAAGCCTGCTTAGAAAATTACTATAGTGTAGTTGCCACATCTACAAAACTGTATGGCTTAACTGTAGAAGAAATATACCAGCAAAATTAAATATTTTTATTTCTGCATAAAATACATTTTGTATATAGTAAACGATGCATAAATCATTTGACAGTCTTGACGGAGACGGACACGGACACCTGCGAAATCACGTTTCAAAGAGTACAGCAGGGTTCCCATTAAATTGTATGAATTTACATAACGATCATCACGCATAGCAATGGCACAGGCTTTGCACGTCACAAACTGGGTTGGTTACTATAGGATATCCAATCTCTCTATATCTATGCATTAAACTTACTAAAAAAAAAATCGATCAAGAGAGCAGCTTCAAAAGCAAACGATGCCTACTACTACTACTACTACTACTAGTGATTATTGGATATAATTTATAATCCATCCATATTAGCAGGGTAAGTTAACCTATGGTAACCTTTTCACTATCTTGAAATATTCGGTAATTAATATTCACGAAAACCAAGCTCTGATTTAAAGGGCAGATTATATGTTTTAATAATGTTAAAATAACGCTTCAGCTTCCCCTTTGATTTTTCCTTCAGGCTTTTTCATGTACGCTTGGTACGTCCCCATATTACCTACAAAGTTGTTAATTTCTTGAAGCTTTGGATAATTACCAGATTACACTTTGGGAAAAAATTTCAAGGTTCTTTTGTAATGAGTAAGTTAACGTAGTATTTCAAGAATTCTCGTCTTTAGAAAAAATCCATTGGGGAAGCAGCCCGTTAGCAGATTTCTTGGGAGGCTAGCCTTAAAAGTTTCAACCGGAATTGTTAGCCTAGTACTAAGTAGGCTACCTAATAGGTAGGTAGTTGGTTGTAACTCATAAAAACACTTACCTTAAACATGTTACACAAACCAGCCTGCATTAGGTAGTAGCCCCATTTCTTGCAGGCAAGACCCCAGTTTTTTATTAGGTAACATTACTTGCTACCTACTATAGAGTATCTAAGCAATAGCCTAGGTAGGTAGGTAGGTAGCGTAGGGTAAACAATCGAATGGACTTCTGGCCTCCACCTCACCCATTCTTTGACCCATCTTCCAGAAGAAGTACTTTAACACGTCATGTAACCCGAGATAGGTAACATTAGTCAAGAGCCAGTGTCAGTTGAAGCAACACCTTGAGACATCTCCTTTCCCCTTGATGTAAAGTTTTCTCCCAAGTCACAAATTAAGGCTATAATTTCAGATTAAACAGAGGTTAATGAAAGTCTAGCTATGTGCAGTGCTATCTTAGGTACCTCCATGACGCTTTCAAAATGTTTTACTTGAAACACCTTACCTGTAGAAGATGGACACCATATTGATGTTTGCAGAGTCATTTATGTAAACAAACTTTCCATACCACTTTGCTTTTGACCGCCATAGGGTGAAGACGTGTGCTCGCCGCTCTGCCCACCTCTGTTGTGAGTTGTTCTGACACGTTATACAAACCCTCAGTCCTTAACATAAGGAATTACTATATTCAGCGCCAGCTGGACCGGTCGTAAGATTTACTAACAAGGTAGTTCGGCAGTAACTGCTTGTCCAATGGTCGGGAGTCCCACCTGTATGGAGGTAAACATCACTTTGCTTTCGACTGTCGTCGGGTGAAGCGTGTGCTCCGCCCGCTCTGCCTGCCTCTGTCGTGAGATTGTAAAGCGGGATTACTACAACCTTTCTCTATTAGTGTAATCAGTGGGGCCCCTGTATTCGCGTTCTCCGGATTTACGGTCTCACGGATTCGCAGATTTCTCTCTGGACCTTATCTACCTATTATTTGCGGGGAATTTGCCTATTCACGGGTTTTTTCTGATGATAAATAATCCCAAATTAGTGATTGTCCAGGAATACGTAGTACAAACCTTTGGTCCTTTAACAATAGGAAGGTAATCAGCGCCAAGCTGGACTGGTCGTAAGCTTAGAACTAGGGGTTCGATAGTTAGGGTAAAATATCACAGCAGGCCAAGCAGGCCACCTACAATCAACGCTAGCCACCCTCCGAAAAAGTACATTATAACGCGTCCTGACACCGGAGATGGGCATCAGTCGCGACTTCTTGTTGGTGAAAAACGGAGCTAAAGACCTCTACTCTCCTTTCGAAGTAAGTTTGTTCCGATACGTAATACAAACCATCGGTCCTTTAACAATAGGAAGTAGCTAGCGGCAGCTGGAACGGTCGTAAGCTTCGAACAAGGGGAGAACGGTAGTTAACTGCTTGTCCGACAGTCGCGCGCCGCGCGACTGGGAGGTAAACAAATCACTTTTGCTTTCGGCCACGGGTGTGAAGGACGTGTTCGTCATCGCTCTCTGCCCGCTTCATCGTCGTATGCTTTGTTTATATTGTGTTTTCTACTAATGGTTTGTTTGACTTGAAAATGAAACTGTAAGTACACTGTTTTCATTTTCATTACTTAATTATGAACCAACATGGAGTTATCGCCGTAGATGCGGCGATTTCCTCTCTTTTCATGAATTGAAACCCTTGAATTATGTCTCGGTGCCGAGGGCACGAGGGCGGGCGCGCTCGCGCCGAGTCATGTATTTTGGGCGAAAGTGTGTAATTGAAAAATGTAAGTACTCTTTTCATTATACTTTGCCCTGTGCGTTCGTTACCGAGAGTGTAATTGCGCTCGGCACGAGCCTTTTATTTTGTATAATAGAATGCAATGAAAGTGGATTCGCAATTGCAATATTCTTTTCATTTTCATTTATTTATTTGCATGAATTTAATTTGGATCAATTTTCGTTCTTACCCGGGAATTGATCCTTACGATTATTATATGTGAAAGTTGAAATCGCAAGTGGCAGTTATTCTGTTTCATTTTCATTTTTTAATAATTAATTTTATGATAGCATCAGATTATTTGGATTTCAAGTTTCCGTTCTTACCCGGGAATTGATCTTTTCCCCTTTAAGTTCTATGAAGTGAATTGCAAGGGCAGTATTCTGTTTCATTTTTCATCCATTACTTTTCACTGCTGTGCGGGGGTAGGGGAAGCGAAGGTCTGCAGGAAGTCGTCGGAAAGCTCTCCCGCGACTCCCTTGGTATCTGATTCTTCGTCTTCCTTCCTGCCCCCCCGACTCAGCTTCTTCGTTGTTTTTATTTTTATTTGGGGTCTTCCTTGCGTTCGGCGGGGTGGGGCAATGTCTTCCCCCGTGCGTGAGGGAACCCCTCTTACTAACTATCTATGTTACCCGCGAGGTGCTACATCCGTGGGAGACGACCTTGGACAGGTATGGACCACCGCGGCGGCAGGGCGTGCCTAGCATCCACGGGCTGCTGCAGCGTCTAGCGAGGTCTGGGGCGGTCTCCACTACTACCACGGCCACTTATGCTTGCTCCCCCCCCTCCTGGTCTACACTCCCCATGCTGTGTCGGTGACGCGTCTGACCGCTACTAGGGCCGCCGCCGTACCGAGGGGGTGTTGCCGCCGCCGCCTGTTTTCTTCGTGTTGCCTGCCCCGGACTTCGGTTGTTCCAGCAGCTCGCCCCTGGGACCCTGGACCGCCTGCCATACCCCAGGTTCCGCTGGCTGCCGATGATTCTACGAGGCGATTCGCTGGGCCTGCCGTACCTGCCCGCTGATGTGATTCCCGCTGTTGGCTTGGCTGTCCCTTCTGGGTCTACCCGCTGCCGCTGTTCCTGGCCGCTCCTGAGCTGGTTGCTGTTCCTGTCGCTCCTGGTCCCGAGCCCTGTCATGCTGGTCCTGCCCACGGTAGTGTCTTCCCCAGTCCCAGGTCCTTCCGACAGGTGCAGTGTTGCTTCGGCAATAGCCCCGGCTCCCGGCCTGGATGGAGGACCTGACGACTGTCCTGCGTGAGCTGACGAGGAAGAGGAGAAGAGGAAGCTGTCATCTTCGTCTTCATCGTCTGCTGCTGCCTCTTCCCCTTCGACTTCTAGGCCCATAAGCGAAGAAGAAGAAGGTGCCTTCCCCCCTAAGAAGTCTCCTTCGGGAACTTCTAAGGGCCCGTCCCACCCCGGTGGGACGGAGGTCCTTCTCCTGGTCCTCCTGCTCCTTCGGGAGGCGGGGCCCGTCTCCCCTTCCGTAAGGAAGAGATAGACGGGGAAAAAACCAGAGGAGTATCGGTTAGCTCTGGTACTTCCTCGCCTGGTGCTAGCGGCGATGCCGCTACGCCAGGTTCCGGCTCGGTCTCTCGTTCGCGAGAGATCCCGAGTGTACGTTCTCCCTCGGGAGACCGTGCAGCCAAGTTTCGGCGCCAGAGTTCGCTCGGCGCCAAGACGTGGCACGGAGCAGAAGGCTGGTTGAGAGACGCTCAGGTGACTCTTGCCAGGCCAGCGGCCGCTCTTGCAGCGACCAGCTGGTAACCCGGGTTTTCCCCCCTAAGAAGGCTCCTTCGGGACCTTCTAAGGGCCCGTCTCGCTCCGGCGATTCGGGGAGATCTTCTGCTGGTCTCCTGCTCCCTCGGGAACAGGGCCCGTCTTCTCTTCTACCAAGGAGAAGAAGACGGGGCCAACCAGAGGAGTACCAGCTTCGGCTGGCAACTTCCTCGCCTGGTTCTAGCGGTTCTGCCGCTAAACCAGGATCCGCCTCGGTTCTCGTTAGCGAGAAGTACCGAGTGGACGGTCTCCCGCGGGAGACCGTCCAGCCAAAGTCTTGACACCCGAGCTCGCTCGCCGCCAAGACCGAAGCGCGGAGCAGAAGACTGGCGAGTGTCGTGCAGACGACTCTCGCCAGGCCAGTGGACGCTCTCGCAGCGACCAGCTGGCTGCTCGGGTTGACGTGACGGTCGCTGACCAGCCACGGGTTGAGGCGAGGAAGGGGTCCCCGCGGCCGTCGGTACCAGCCACGGCTGGTTACCAGCGGCTCGACGCGCCGAGAGGACGCTCGCTGGTCTCACCGCGACAGCGAGCCTAGCAGGTCACCTGACGCCGCTCCCATCGGGAGGACCGGGCGGAGACGGTAACCAGCAACAGCTTCGCCTGACGCTAGAGATCAGCGTCGACGTTCTCAGCCGAGCCTCTCGCCCCAGGCGAGCGGCAAGGCTAGGCCTGCTGCTCGATCGCCACCGCGGGTTGACGATTCAGCAGCAGCCCTCCAAGCACGCTGGTCCTGCCAGCGAGCCAGGGAGCGTCAGGGTCTGCCTCTCCTGTACCTTCAACCTCCTCGGGCTACACCGGGAGGAGCGATGAGGTACCTATGAGTGATCGCGAGAGGTGCGCCGCTCGCGATCTCCCGCTTATGACGCCGTATGGACCAGGCACGGTTCTAGGACCGACCAGGACATACGCGCAAGTAGCTGGAGGCGACTGTCAGGGGTCTGCCGCTGTTCCTCCTTCTGAAGGAGGAGTATCTCGGGATCTGTTCTTGTTGGAAGGACTGGACGGTCCTACTCCGCAAGACGCGGTTACTCCCGAGATACAGAGGAATTTTGCAGAAGTCATTAAGCTGATTCGTCAGCATAATGACCTTGCGGAAGGATTGCCGCTCCCACCAGCAGAGCCCACGTCTCTGCTCGAGTCGTTTTGGGGCGGGGCCCGAGAGGGAACCCAAACCGACGTGGGTCTGCCGCGATCGGAGCTTGCCGATTCTGTCTCGAACCAGAGTCTCTCGTCTCCGGACAAGAAGGCTCTCTCAGTTCTGGCCGGTCGATCAAGCTACTTCCACCTCCTCTACTGCGACAGCGGCGTTTCTACGTGTCTTCGGACACCGTATTTAAATACTCCTTCGGTCCTCCTGAGAGGTTTCGACCTCGACGAGGACTGGAATGAGTCGGAGGACGGTATCGGCTCTCTCCTGTCAGGTGTCGATCAGCCCCACCCAGACGACGTTCACAGTGGCGGCAGACCCTTACCTACAGTGAGAGTTCGTAACCCCCTCGCGGGAAAACGTTTTCTCTGACGATACGTTTTCCCAGACTCTGAGAGGGCCATCGCCGCAAGGCGATGGGGCTGCTACTACTTCTCCAACTACTAGTTCCACTGGGAGGGCGGAAGCGAGCGAGTATCCAATTCCTCCCCATTCCCTCTCTCCTTACGGCTACGAGAGGGAAAGGGGAGGGATCCTACAGAGATTTCTCTGTAGGATCCCACGTTCGGGACTGCGCTACCAGGGGGACCTTCGGGTCCTACCTGACGTAAGCCCCGGTCGTTGAGGAGGAATCCTGCCCCATTCTCGATTTCTACGGGAATCGAGAGGACCACCAGCCGATATCGTTTGACGAATTCGGTGGGGGTTTCGCAGACTGCTTAGAATTCTACGGAATTTCTAGCGCATTCAGTGTGTTCGAGTTTTTTACGATCTCCAAACACTTACGCGAGACCACGGTCCAAGTGAGCGAGACGAGAAGAACCCCGATATGTTACACGATAATCGGGAACCTCGCCTATGCTCGAATTCCTGGAATTTCTAGCATTGGGAAGAAGACTGCTGCTGAAAGAAACTATCTCACAGTAGGCGACCAACCTGGAATAGAGAAGATCGGACGGGAATATCCAGTTGGCTTGAACTATCGTCTTAGTATTCTGTTCACCATTGAAGCTTCCTTCGAGGAAGACTTCTCCTTCACTCTCTTTGATAGAGATCGAGAGTGGTCGATCTCCAATCCTTATTTTGTTTTCTTGAAGGAAAGAATTTAGGATGGAGATCGTTGTTCAGAATCCTACAAATATACTACGTATATTAACCTCGCGACATGATTCTACTAAGCAGTTGAATTGTCCGATGGGGTAGGCGCATATCCTAGTTAATCTACGGATTGCGACTTATAAGAGAAGTATTCTAATTGAACTGCAACTCGGGGTGCCTGCAACCTCCCAGGAGTTTTCAGTTTCAATTTTATATACTTATGGTTTTGTCACGACAACACCATTTCAACTTTATATTTACCGAAATTCGTTTCGCCTAAATATAATTGCTCGAGCATATCTTTTATGCTCGGTAGTTCTAGCCGAACGCATTCCTCGTGGAATAATGGATTACCTGGCAACTCAGGATGACGAGTCAGCGAGAGCTCAGGCTCAAAACTACTGCGTATTGAACTGCCTGATAGCAGCTTAGTATCAGCTGGGCCTCCGAGATTCACGGTCATGTATGTCTCTCTCTCCCCTGCTTTGATTGACTACCGAACCGTATCTCTGCCCAACAATCATGGACTTAGGTCTCTGATTAACGGGGATTCTCGCAATAATGAAGGACCATCTACTGCTGTGACGCTAGATTCCATCGCCTTCGCATTGCGAGAATTTTCAACAGAGATATCTCTTGGACTCTTTCATCTTTCTGTTTACCGCACGGTAACAGAAGTCTGTACAAGTCTCCCGCTGCATCGCACTGCGATAATGCGAATGATTTTGCAGACATCTGAGTTTGTCTTCAAAATATCTCGTATTCGTTAGGTGTACAATTGTTCATTGTTCACCCGAATACAAGAGTGTCAGAAGACATCGCCTACTCTCCGACCTGACAGCTCTACTTCCAAATGTTCAGCCCATGATGAGCAGTTCTTCAGGCGGCTTTTCCCCTGTGTTTTTTCATTACTGAAGAACGCCCCGCTTTCATTGCAACTACGACTTCTCACCGGACAGCAATGAAATAGCGGTTAGCGTTTTCAGTCATTTGTAAGCACAGGTTATGAATCTTGAGAATCCTTCTCTCGATTCTTCTGTGAAGACGTAGGTTGCATTCAATATCTACCTTCGTCTTCAACGGTACATAGTGTTGTTTCTCCTTAGCTGAGATTCAACAACCATGAGATGTTTTACCTTCAGGGACCTCGGTCTCTAGAAGGCAATTGACTTTCGCCTGTTGGGCACATGCCTTAAGAGAATCATCACCTCGCTGTCCGGCATTGGTGACAAACAAATACATTATTTGTTTGGTCTCTCGGCATAACCCTTTAAAGGCGAAGGTGACGTGACTTACTCGGATGCTTTGACAACTTGCCTCCTACCGAACGCAGTCAGTCGCAGCTGTCAGAGCGGCCGAGTCAGTTACGAACTACGCTGTTGACTTAGTTCGGTTGTTACAGAGCAATCATTACTTCGTTTTAATAGCTTGTCACAGTACCATACCATTGACACCCACCATGGAGTGTCGGTGTCCTATCCACTACCGAGAACTTCGCTGCATGGGGATAGGAGGATGCGAGAGACTTCGTGGCAAACGGACAGACCAGTATGGGTACTGGATATCACCGAAGTAGAGAAGAGGGATAGGCATGCGACTATTTCCTTCTTTTCCTCTGAGGAAACTGCATGACTTCTCCTGCGAAGTCAAGCATCCAGGGGATGGGGATCCGTGACGCTCGATTTCGTACCGAACTTCGTAGCGAAGACTCAGAACCCTTCGGTCCCTGACGATTGGTTCGAGTCGTTCACAATCCCCTCCCTAATGGACTTCACCGCCTTCGATGCGAAGGAGATGCTGCCCTTGTCCGCAAGAACTTCTCCGTGGCGCAGGTACTGAAGGCAAGGGGTCTGGTCCAACCAGACCACATGCCCTTCCTTCTACCTTCGGGATATTGCCCACAGGTCCTTGGATCTTTTTTCCTTGGGACCCGTGGTGGCTGCTCAACACGTTGTGTATGCGAACCCAGACCCTCGCAGGCTGAACAGCATCGAGTCCTGGTGTGACGTAAGAATGGATGAGTGAATGAGAGTGTGACTGGCTCCTCTTCCCATCTTTTTCTTCCCCTCTACCTGTGGTTAGAGGGACACGGTCGTCACCCTGCTGGATAAGGACAAGATGCAGGTGAGCTACTCAACAGAGCCCCATCCTATCCCTTTCACTAGGGATAGGAGAGTATATCCACCCCTTCCTCCAACAAGGGGGAGGAAGTGGATGCCAGCTTGAGACAACCCAATTATACTTTATGTTGCCTCTTGCAAACAGGAACAAGTTCTTGCTTGCTGGTACGAAGAGATACGCTTGCCTCTCTCTTAGTACTCGGCCCAGAGGTCTGACCATTGATCCTGCGGTGCACACCCCGATCAATCGGACAGAGGCTTGGATCCCTCCCTCGCTCTTACGACCAGGGAGGCATTCCAGGGATGGACGAACACCAGTCTGTTCATCAAAAGACTCAGATTCCTCCCACCAAGAAGTGAGTCTTCCTATTGTTAAAGGACCGATGGTTTGCATTTTTCCTAACTATACAAACCTGAGGTCCTTTACATATAGTCCCTCCTCATGCCACCCCTCACTCTGCGTATTTTGCATGGGCCAAAAGCAAAAGTGATTTGTTTACCTCCCAGTCGCGCGTTGGACAAGCAGTTAACTACCGTTCTCCCCTTGTTCGAAGCTTACGACCGTTCCAGCTGCCGCTAGCTACTTCCTATTGTTAAAGGACCTCAGGTTTGTATAGTTAGGAAAAATGCAATTTCATACAATCAACTTACCTGTCAGATATATACATAGCTAAGACTCCGTCGTCCCCGACAGAAATTCAAATTTCGCGCCACTCGCTACAGGTAGGTCAGGTGATCTACCGGCCTGCCCTGGGCGGCAGGACTAGGAACCATCCCCGTTTTCTATCATATTTTCTCTGTCGCCGGTGGTATCAACATTGTTGTTATTACCTCCTGACTTAGATTCATTTTTCAACATTTGATCAACGTTTTTCGGCTTTTTGGTGACGTATTTGGATCGTGTTTTGGCATTCGCTACTGTGGACTGTTTTTGGAATAACTCTTTTGGATTTTTCTCAGTATGTCTGATTCTAATGTGAGTGTGAGAATGTGTGTGAATGTAGGCTGCAGGGTGAGGATACCGAAGGCTTCGGTTGATCCTCACACTGTATGCCGTAAATGTAGGGGGGTTCAGTGTTCTGCTATTAATACTTGTAAGGAATGCGAGGGATTGAATGCAGAAGAGTGGAAGACTTTGACTTCTTATTTGAAGAAGTTAGAGAGGGATAGAGTTAGACGACTGAAAGGTGTGAGTTCAAGGCCTATTGAGCCTTTCACGGATAATTCTAATCCTACTGATGTAGATTCTCCCTATATATCTCATTCTCAGAGTGCTTTTTCGGATTCGGCATCGGAAATCGCCAATCTGAAAGCTACTATTAAAGACAATGAAGTCCAAGATGGCTGACTCAAAGGTAAGGCTAGTGATAGTGAACATTTCAGTGAAGTGAGTTCTCCCAGTGTTGTGGAAGGGGGGGGGCGTTTGATCGTCCCTGCGACGCTCCCAGGCCTAGACCTCTTCCAAGCTCCCATGCCCAGAGGAGAAGAAAGTCGAAAGCCTTAAGGAGGTCGTGGGGAATCCCCAACAAGGTCAGACGTATTCAGCTAGCTCTGCTTCATGGCAGGCGGCTCAAGGGGCGCTATAGAAAAAGCGTCCTTCGGCGAGTGTTTCTCGTCCTCTCCCTCTCCCTCACCTAAACGAGGGTGGAAGGAGTCGAACTTATCGAGACCGCTGAAGCGTCATATGAAGCCCGACATAGATTCGAGCCCAGAGCGCTTCTCAGATGACGCTCCGTCTGCTATTAAGAAAGCGAAGGTGGCGTCAGCGTCACCTGACGCTTGTGCGGAAGTACCCCTTCATTCTTCTTCCCCGAGTGATGACGAAAGGCGTCATGCACTAGACGTGGGAGAAGCGTCAAGAAGATAATTATGGCGGTTCAGGAACAACTGTCATCTCTTGTGGGAGTTTTAGCGCCCCGTCGGAAGGACGTGACGCTTCCAATTAAGAAGTCTCGTCCTCTCTCACCTGCTCGAAGAGAAGCGTCAGACAGACGTGAAACTGCTAAACGTCTTGCAGAAGCTGCGAGTTCGAGAGCTAGAACGGGGCTTACGAGAGTTTCGTAAAGCCAGAGAAACGTAAGACGTCTTTTAGAAGTGAAGCGTCATTCAAAGCGGATCTTAGACGTGACGCTCCATCCAATATTGTGACGCCGAGTAGGACGCCTTTAGAGAGCGGAGCGTCTTCCAGGCGCGAAGCGTCATCAAGACGTCAGCAAGAGACGTCAGCCATGACGCTCGGAGAACGGGAAGCGTCATACAAGGCGTCTTCTAAAGTTTAAGAGAAGCCGGAGCTTGTGACGCCTTCCAAGTCCTTTTAAAACGGGAAAGAGGAGGAAAGAGTATCATTCCTTAGACCCCTCTCCTATTAGGAGTTTATCTCTCCAGAAGAGGAAAGTTCAGAAAGGAGAACGGAGACTCAGATAATCCCGAGTTGGAGGAAAAAAACTCGGATGATGAAGATCATGGAAGAGAGGGTTTGTCCAACTATAAGGTTTTGACTACCCTGCTTCTTGAGGAGTATGGAGACGAGTTGACTCCTGCTGCTCCTCCTTCTCGCGCTCGCTCTTTTCCAGTGCTAAGACGAAGAAGCCCTCGTCTTTTCTAAACATGAAACCCACCATCTCGATGAAGCGGGCATTACACGCCTTAGACTCATGGATGAAGTCTAAGAAAGACTTAGTCAGGACAGTCTTTTGCATGCCTCCAGCAAGATTAGCTGGGAAAAGAGGAATATGGTATAAGACGGGAGAGAATATGGGTATCGCTCTACCCTTCTACAACAGAGGCAGATTTTTCGACTTTGGTTGACGCTTCAAGGCGTCCAAGTCTCAATTCTGCACGAATTACATGGAGTTTTCATACATTCAACTTACCTGTCAGATATATACATAGCTATAGACTCCGTCGTTCCCGACAGAATTTCAAATTTCGCGGCACTCGCTACAGGTAGGTCAGGTGATCTACCGCCCTGCTCTGGGTGGCAGGGCTAGGAACTATTCCCGTTTTCTAATCATAATCTCTCTGTCGCCGGCTGTATCAACATTGTTGTTACTTCCTCCTGACTAGAATTTAATTCGTTTTTCGCAAAGCTTTTGATCATCTCTCGCTGATATTTGGTGACGTACTTGGATCGTTGTTTGGCATTCGCTATCGTGGACTGTTTTTTGGACTTGGTTTTTGGAATTTGTGAATATGTCTGATTCTAGTGTTAGTTTCAGAGTGTGTGTGAATGAGGGCTGTAAGGTGAGGATTCCGAAGCTTCGGTAGATCCTCACACTAGTTGTAGGGGGTGTAGAATGGTTGAATGTTCGATTGAGAATACGTGTAATGAGTGTGAGAATCTGAGTACACAAGAGTGGAAGAATCTAACTTCTTACTTGAAGAAGTTAGAGAGAGATAGAGAGAGGAAGGCGGCTTATAAAACCCGCAGAATGTCTGCCTCTCATGATTTACTGTCTAGCTCTGTAGCTTCTTCCTATGATGATAATAACCATTCTGTTTCAGCCCGTTCACAACTTGCTAATCCCTCTAGTTCTGCTTCGGAAATAGCAGAACTTAGAGCTTCCCTTCAGAAAAATGCAGGAAAAAGTCGCAGCATTGGAAGGTAAGGAAAGTGAATGTGGCAGTGATATTAGTGTCCCAGTGTAGTGGAGGGGCGTCTGGTCGTCTCTGCGACGCTCCCAGGCCTAGACCTCTTCCAAGCTCCCTGGCCCGGAGGAGAAGGAAAGTCGAAAGCCGTACGGGGGTTGTGGAGAATCCCCAACGATCAGGCGTCCCTTCGGCAGAATCGATCGTATCGACTGCTAAGGACCGCTATAGGAAAAGCATCCTTCGAGAGTGCTTTCGTCGTCGAGTTCGCCTTCGCCGAGAAGAGGATGGAAGGAGTCGAATCTTTCCCGTCCTTTGAAGAGGAGTAAGAAAGAGCATGAGCTCAATTCGAGTCCCGAGCGCTTCTCAGAAGGAGGAGCGCCTTCGGTAATAAAGAGGGCGAGAATACAGTCAGACTCGGGGTCTGGAAGAGATCCTAGAGCGCCTTCCAGATCTCCCTCTCCTAATGCGGAAGATTCCTCAACCAAGAAAATTTTGAAGAATATGCAAGAGCAATTAGCCTTGTTAGTAGGAACTCGTTATAAGGAGCCTACTCGTAAGAAGGATGATAGGCTTCCTATTAAAAGATCTAAATACCTATCTCCTGCCAGGCGCGACGCATCCTTCAGGGGAGTTGTCGCACAGGCGGCCATC
>NC_087206.1:57318566-57363566 GCF_015104395.2 Macrobrachium nipponense
CTTGGCAACAGGAATGGCATTCTCCGCACTACAATTTGAGTTCTATCGGGGTGTCTCAACAATAAGTGAAATTGTAAGGGATACTGCCGAAAAAGTTTGGTGTGCCCTTCAATCACAGTATATGTCTTTTCTGACAAGAGAAAAGTGGGAGGCAATTGCACAGAGCTATTTTGTACTTTAGAAAATGCCTAACAGTTTGGGATCATTGGATGGGAAGCGTATAAGAATCAAGTGTCCTGATTCATCTGGTTCTTTTCAATTGTCTTGATGGCATGTGCTGATGCAGATGGATTTTTTACTTTTATAAGCGTTGGTGGTTATGGACGCAACAGTGACGGTCAAGTACTACGAGAATCAGGCTTCTCCCACAGCCTTGCCCAAGACACAATGAACATTCCCACCACCTGTTATCCTCCCAAATGAAGCGTTTCAGCTGCAAGAACACATCATGCGTCCTTATCCTAGGAGAAGCCTCACAAATCCAAAAAGAATGTTCAGCAAAAGGTTATTGTCAGCAAGAAAAAGTGTTGAGTGTGCATCTGGCATTTTGGTTTCAAAATTCAGTGTTTGAGGGACCGTTCAGTTGTAATCCAAATAAGGTCGACAGCATCACAAAGGCTGCATGTTAACACCACGTACTGATCAAGAGCTGACCAATGCATACAAGTTAATTCCTCAGGCTCCACGACAAATTCTTGGCTGCACAGTCACAACAGTCCAGCAAATGAGGGATAGACTATGTGAACACTTTTTAGATCCAAGAAATGGCATAGATTCACAGTTTAGTGCATGTGTATAAATATGCTTCCCCCTATCATTTATTGCACCATGTAACTGAGAAAGGAAATAAACACCAGGTCTTTTTACAAGCATATTGTCTTTCAATCTTCATTAATAAGTATTGAACTGCCTTAACTATAACTCTGATCTCGTATCTGAAGTTCTCAAGTTGCTAAGCTGGTTTGATGGCACATATATAGTCACACTTAAGTTAACTTGTCACTTCAGTTAACTTGTAATAATCAATGCTTAACACACCCTTATATATAAGACAAATTCGGGGACATACCTGTAGAGCAAAACGTCTCTGCTATGCAGTTCCATGCCTTGTCTTGTTCATCCCTCGAGATGTACTGAGGTGATGTTGTGTCATACAGACATTTGTATTTCTCCACAGCTTCTACAAATTTTATGTTAAATGGTTCGTTGTCTGGAAGAGGCATACTCGTAGTTGTGCATGAGAGCAAGCACAAAAGACAACTGACAACAAAGAAGACAAATGTTTCCTACACGGCTGCGTGTCCCTCTCATCAGGCAGTGTTGTCACATGTGCTTATGCAAATCTGTCTAGTCTCTTGAAAACTAATCAATATGTACCATACATCCAAAAGTTTTCATTTTATTGTATATTTTGTTATTAAGATAAAAAAAAATTTAATACTATATCGTCTAATAATAAGTTTGGAAGTGAAAGTTCCATTAAAATTTGGCATCACAGTTCGGGGTGGCAAGTCGCACACTTAAAAAAACGGACATGTTCAATGTCGGAGTGGCATGCAAGTCGAATGTGGCTCATGTGACGAGTCACGCCACCTCGATGAGAAAGGTTTCATAGATTTCCTAATGTTTGTTTTCAAAAGGCATGCTTCGTACCATGCGCGTTGGTGTGAAAGCTGCTTCAAAGTCCGACTTATTACTGAGAAAACAAGTTTCTTGTAGCACTGGAATCCCATGATGGGGTTGCCGACACGTGGGATGACTTGGACCACGGGTAGGGGGTGCCTAGGGCGTCTAAGGATAAAGAATCTCATATCTCACAGCAGGAAACGAGGTATTACCCTATAAACACACGTGCGACACACAAAGCACTGATCAAATGCGGTGATGCCACCAATTCTTCAGACTTGCTTAATATAAATTTTACATTCCCAGAATTCCCTCAAGAAGTGACTGAATTACTTCACAGAAAGTTATTGTATTAAATAGGAGGGTGTGACAGACAGACATCGACTTATGTTATCTCCCCTAGTAATTTTCTCGTAGTAACTGTTAATACCGGGAGGTCATTCAAGCAATGAGGACTAGTAATTTACATGCAAGGGAACCACAGAACTTAAATTAAATTAGCTTCATAGAACAAGGGAGCACGGCTGTGGGGGAATGATAAGGGATAGCTATGAACGTTCGCACAGAGATGAAAAATACAGTAAAAGAGATAAAATTGTCTACCACACTATTCCTGTACTTTACCATCTTTGATCGCTGGTATCCCCTTCTTAAAGGGCGCCGATGAATAGAGGGGGATGCACTCAAATGCCGTAAGGTAGGGTCTAGCTTGCTGCCACTTGGAAACGCAAAGTACAAGGGGGAAGGGGCCACTTGATCTGGTTTGCGGAGCGTCTCAGAGCGCTATCCTTTCGTTGTGACTTCTTTCATTATCTTCGTATGCCCCCCCCCCCCTCCCCCAGCGGCTTCTGGATTAATTCTCGGCTTTTGGGAGCTTCGAGCCGGCATTTCAAATTCTGAAAAGATGGGGCAGATGGCAGAAAAAAAAAAGAAGAGAGGGTTGCATAAGATAGAGAGATGCCTTGCAATTGTTCGTTTCAAAAACAATTTGATTTATGTTATACTGAATGGCAAAATAGGGAAAATATATAATACCTCCCCAACTTAGGAGTCATTTCAACCCTAGGCAGATTGAACTGGCGAAATAACCATTTTGCAATGAAGCAATTCTCTTTCTCTCCCCTCTGGGGAATCTGATCACATAAAATTTAAACTAATGGAATGTGTTGCGGTCATATAACAAACACCTACACTTATTGACTTGCAACCACTCGTTATAAGTATATTAGTTTGCCATTGGGCACCTTGCTAGTTAATTTTTCGGGGGGAAAGTCCCTTAGTTTACGAGTAAGATATAATAATTCGTAGACTTCACTCTATAGTTAGATTTAAGGCTTAAAATTTGACAATGCCCTATGCATTTACTTTTCAAACTTTTACTATTAATTTTATTCCAACGACATTGACTGAAACTAATTCATTTCAACAATTGATTGAGTCGGTAATTCCATCTCATTGAACAGAAACTTATCTAACCTTATTCTAGAAGAGTTAGTAATAAACTTTGTTCTATCATACATGAATACTGTCTATCTAACCTAAGGCAATTCTTACTGTTAATTGGTCCTGAAGGGGCATTACTTGTTTTTACTCCTTTAGGTTTCTTATTCATTACGGTTAAATAGTATTTAACATTTCCATGGAGGAAGGCTACAAAATGAAAATTCTCCCGAGGGAGCAGAAAAATGAAAAAATAAAAGATAGAACTAAGAAGGATAAATGGATGATTCTCGATGGAGAATAAACAAAACAAAAATAATAGAGACTAAGGAATTATCAATCACACAGGTAAAATAAACGAACAATACACAAAAACGATATCGCCTTAGTAGGCTAGGCTAACTATATATTACATTCTTGCTGGCTCTAACTGTGCCTAATCTCTTTAAATGAAAACGGTGCCAGAGGTGGGACTTATTGTAATAAGTCTAGGGACTTTTAAAACGGAATAGCTAAAAGTTGCGTATGCCATCATAGTAGCTCTTTATGGCATACTAACTTGTAAGGCCAGAATTGCCGGCGGGTGGGCTCTGCCTAAGCAGAGCATGCAACAGGGAAAAAGGTGCCTAAGAAGCGAAGATGATGAAGGAAAGAAACTATAAAGGAGAGGATATGGAAAGTACAAAATAGAACCATTCTCAAAAGAGGAATAAGAAGGAAGCCGAAATAGCAGAATCTGGCACTCTCCTCTGGATGGAGAAGGACCAGAATTCTCTTAAAGGATGTGGCACTGTGCCAAAGTACTAGTGCAGACAGAACCTATGGCCCCCTTCAGGGTTTCTGGAAACCTCGATGTCTTCTATATATAGGCTTCTTCCTTCGACCTCCCTGAGGGTCCACATATGCCTGGACTGGTTAGCTCCTGACAAAGCGGAAGAGGAGGTGATTACAATTTCCTGTTTTTGGGTGACTGACTCTGGGGGGGTTTGTAAGGCCGCGCCTTTGGTGGAACTTCCGCTACGAGCAAGTGTGTCCTGGGGAATTCCGGGTGGAATTGACCCTTCCGCTGCTTCTGACGTTGGTAGCGAAGTCGAGTCGGCAGCTGCAGAGAAGTAACCTGGACAGGGAGCTTCATGAGGAAGACTCATATCTTGCCTTGGTACTGGCAATGAGGCCGTTCCTGGCAGAGTAAGAGGATTCAAACGTGGCTGAACGTCCATTGGGGACGGAGCATGGCATGTGTCTGGTACCTTCAAGTGGCCCTGGCTGTGCAGAAGTAGGTTTCGGAGGACTGCAGAATCGGTTTGGAGCGAGGTACGGGCGGGTGCCCTGAGACTGTTCTGAAATAGGAGGAGGCTTAATGATCCTCAACTGGACAGTAGGCAGGAACATTTTAACATGGTTGAGGCTCCCAAACGTAAATAATGTGTGCTTCTCAATCCTAGCTCCATAATATATATATGTTTTGTCACTATTATATATATATATATATATATATATATATATATATATATATATTATATATATATATATATATATATATGTGTGTGTGTATATATATATACACGCATACATAATAGTGACAAAATTACAAATCTAGTAACAATTTTTGTACATCAGATAAACTTTAAATGAAAAGATGAATATCATTAAAAAAAACATGTTAGAATTAACAATCAATCATCCCTGCAAAGTCCATTCTTACCACAATCATGCGAAGTCGCAAACGAGAAAGCGATAAAACAGATTGTCAAAAAAGCTAGATAACCTTTTTGGTCCTGTCTTGCCACGGAACAAAGCTCCGATCAAGACATTCAATGATGATAAAACGAAGAAAAATTCGCATAGTCTAAGAGGAATAACCAAACGGATAAGATGCTTACAAAAATTCAAAAGACAGGTAATATATACAAATAAAGATAAACATATACAGGCATATATTTAAATACGCCCATATTCCAGGGTATATATGGAACTTCAACACTTATGCACAAATATATCTTAGAAATACTCCACATACACAAAACCACCCCACATGTTAAACACAATGTAAACTGTCTTACAACAGTTCTTATATCTTTTTTGTTCCTTACTTAAACACTTCCTCCACAATAAAACTATCCAGTTTAAAAAAGAACTGATGCTCATACCTAGTCAAATTGATCACAGCCGTCTCCAGGCTTTACGTTGTTTAAATAATTATTGCAAGAAGTAGTGGATCTGCCCTTTTGCCAGTCTATGTGATGATCAAAATTCTCTTATGTTACCATTCAATATTAGAAGAAGAAGGAGAGGACTGAAAAGTTCTTACACTATTCTGATGTTTAACATTTAGACTTGCTAGTTTTACCAGTATATTTCACTGAGCGATCCCAGCATGGATCTTCGTATATTTACCCATCTGTATTTTTTTTTATTCGAATAAACGTAGTTTTCACTGCGATGTTGTTAAGTAAAACAAAATTCCATGAAAAGTTTTTAACTTCTTAAGTAGTACTTAAAATTCTCAAGGAATATGAAATATTAGGTAAGTTTCTGCCTTGCTAGGCACCTTTGCTATTCACGATAAAAAGCGTTTTCTGAGCCATCTTGAAAATCTGGCATTGTAAGAATTTAGATGTTTTAAATCAAAAGAATGCTATGAATCTCATGAACTGAAGGCTTAACCAATTGAGGCTACATATTCGTTCTGCACGGAGAAGGCTCTTCTTCTTTCTTCTTTCACTAACCTTTATTTAAAAATAGCAGGAGTGGCCATTTGTAGGCATCTCTAAACAGAAAATTTAGATTTCTTAATAATCCTGTAAACGTTAACATTCAGAACTGATAAAACTCCATCTTTCTCCCCTTCAAAGTTAAATTTAATGGTAAGTCAAAAACATGTTTTCCATTACTGGAAATATACGGCTGGTTACTCATTGTTGATGACAATATATATTTGTGGCCATTATCAGAAGATGGAACAGTATTCTTTTATAAAGTTAATGGATTAATACTTTGACCTTTGAAGAAAAAGGTGTTTGATTATTTCTATATTAACATTCATGGGGGTATGTGCGCGTCATTAGATATGTGCATGTTTATATTTATCTTTTTTAGATAATCCGTCATTTAAATTTTTATAAGAAAATCATCCGCTTAATCTTTTATTTCTTTTTTTTATCATCCTTGTGTTGTTCATTTATCAAATGTCTTGTTCCATACTTGTCCTGTGACATAAAAAAAAATCTAAATTATTATCTGTGATCTTTTTTGACAACTAGTTATTTTGTCGCTTTATGATTTGAATCATTGTCGATTGGTAAAAATATTTGTTATATATTTAAATGAAATGTCTTATTTCATTCAGTGCAATTTGGAAATGTGTAGTCATTGCATATATATATATTATATATATATATATATATATATATATATATATAATATATATATATATGTGTGTGTGTGTGTGTGTGTGTGTGTGTGTGTGTGTGTGTGTGATTGTGTGTGTATGTGCTTGTCTGTGTGTGTGTTTACGTACACACCCACGCCCACACACACACACACACACACACACACACATATATATATATACTAGCTATACCCAGCCGTGTGTGTTGCTGTGGTTCAGTCTGGTTAAATGGAAAAGAAAGAAAAGAGAAAGCTCCTTTCTCTCTATCTTTCTCCAACCATCACTGTATCTTTCCCTCTTTCTTCTCACTAATACCAATTCTCTCTCTCTCTCTCTCTCTCTCTCGTCTCTCTTCTCTCTCACTTGTTCACTTTTTCCATCTTTCTATTTTTTCCATCTTTCTCCTACCTAACACCGCCCCTCTCTCTCTCTCTTTTTATCTCCCTCTCGCTCCTTTCTCTTACTCTCTCTTTCTCTCTCCAACAATCACTGTCTCTTTCCCTCTTTCTTCTCACTAATATCAACTCTCTCTCTCTCTCTCTCTCCTCTCAATGCCCCACTCTTCTTTTTGTCTCTCTCTCTCCTTCCCCCTCTCTCTCTCTCTCTCTCTCTCTCTCTAACCCTCCCTGTCTTTTTTCCTCTTTCTTTGCCCTAAACCCCGTCTGCTTTCTTCACTTCCTCTCCTTCTCATTCTCTTTCTGTCAAACCCCTTCTCAAACTCCACCCTCTTTGATGTCATTGATGATTACCCTATAGTATTCTTTTCCAAATGATGAGTCATATATACAGAAATTATGTATGATAAATTTGTAAAGTATTTAAGTCTACGAGCATAATTAGCCTCGTTTCACGGGCAGAACCAGCTCCGTTTCACGGAATCCCTTCTCACCCCCACCCCCTTCGGAGGGGGAAGTTAGGAAGAGACCCCATTATAAAAACGCGCGCGTATTCGAACGCAATGTTGTGTCAAAAATTTTAGGCAATCGCAGAAGAATTTTCGGAGATTTAAGATTTTGACCAAACGAACATTTAAATTTATATATATATATATATATATATATATATATATATATATATATATATATATATATATATATATTATATATATATATATAATATATATATATATATATATATATATATATATATATATATGTGTGTGTGTGTGTGTGTGTGTGTGTGTGTGTGTGTGTGTTTGTGTGTGTGCGGGCGGGCGCGTTCATCTTTTCCGTCCAAAGCAATGCCAAATAACCCATATTTTCAAGTTTTATGGAGAAATTTGCTGTGAATTACAATTTGCATTTTCCCCTTCAAGGACAAAATATAAAGTTAGTGTTTATCTGAACATCCTTTCGTATTTCCGTAAAATCGGGAGTTTATTTAAACTCCCTGTAATTTAAAACATATTGAATCCACAGTTCTCCCTCCGTTGGCTTTTCTCATTCGGACTCAAGCGACTCAAGCCCAGTTTCGATGGTCTGTTGCGCCGCCCACATGACGAGGGAAGCTTAACTTGTTTTCAGCATCGGACATTAATGTGTTATCCTTCCAGGTGATCGATGTCAAGAACTTTAACAACCCTGTTGCCGAAAATGTATTGGACCAACACGTTACCTGTTTAAATTCGGTAGCATCATACACCCTCAAAGCTTAATCCAGACTCTCGAGACGTCACAAAAACTGCAAAGGGTTTGTTATAAACTATTCGCTTTACTGTGCGCCCCTCAGCTCTCTCTCCCCTCTAACCAATGTCCCTTCTTGCTGATTAATGTCCTTCTGTCACCATCCAACTCAAACTGAAATGTCTCCTCTCTCTCTCTCCCTCGCTCTCTCGTAATCCTTGTTGCTCGTCACATCTAAGGATTTTGTAATCTCCCCATTGTCTCCTTGTTTCAAGCGTTTCATCATTTAGATTGCTGTCATTTGGGACTCGAATGTGTGAAAGGGGAACATTCACCTACATTTACCCTTTGACATTTCTAAAATTCCCAACAATCTACTTTTTGACTGCCTTTGTTCTTATGATAATGCATATATCCATTCCTTTAAATTACTCATGCATAATTGGACGTGAAAACTATTATTTTAGCATTTTCCATTATCATCAAATCTTACGCAGGTACACACTCGCGCGCGTGCGCGCACACAGATATATATATATATATATATATATATATATATATTATATATATATATATATATATATATATATTGACTGCGAAATATATTCTGTTAAAACAGAATTCCATCCAATAAAAGGATCCCATAAAAACACCAAAATGTAAAACATAAATACTATATTTCAGAGACCAAACTGGCCCTCTCTTCAGGTAGGGGATGAATGAGAAGAGTTACAGAAAAAGCGGCATTTATGCCAAGAGGTCCACAGGACCCATTAAAGTCATCCCGGTTGTCAATTTCTCTTTAATCTTCTTAATTGCCAGTTGGGGGAAGATTTTATCTACAATATTTGAATCCCATGATCCCTTTGAGATATTCATTGTGTTTCTTTCTTTAATCAAAGTTGGTGCTACCATATGGCATTTGAACTGACAATTGCTGCTATGAATTGTGTGTAACAGATTCCAGTTTATTTTGTAATTATGGTTACTTATGTGGTTAAAAATAGCTGGGATCTGTTGTCCATACTTAACTGAACGTTTATGCTGTATTAATCTCTGGGGGAATGATTTCCCTGTAAAACCAATGTAAAATTAATTGCAGTTGAGGCCAGGGATTTCGTATACTCCTGTGTCTTTGGGGATTGGCTTTTGTTGGCGCTAATCAAGAATTTCGCTAAGGTATTTTGGTAGGTAAAAGCTAAAGAGTTAGAGTTTCTGAGTGTCTGCGTCAACGTCTTAATCCTGTCCAGGTGTGAGATTTTTATTTTTGTTGTGTAGTTGGGTGTCTCTCTGGTCTTGTTTTGAGGGGTATGGTAGAAGACTAAGTTTGCTTTACGAATCGTTTTTCAGTTATATATTCAGGGTACTTTAAGATGACACCACACACACACACACACACACACACACACACACATATATATATATATATATATATATATTATACTTATATATATAAAATATATCTAAGATATATGGTATAATTATATATAGATATATATATATATATATAATAAAATATTAGCACATGAGCATTTGTATGTCGAATATGGTCGGTAGAGCTAAGTTCTTACAACCCCTTGCATCTTAACTGCAATTTCATACCATCTGAGAGCTGACACATATTTTCTCGTTTAATAATTTTTCACATTAGCATTCTTACACCAGGTGAAAAAAATCATCGATACTAGCATGTACGAGAGCTTTCTATAAATAGAAGCTTGAAACAGGCTGTGGGTCGGCACATTCGTGGAGCTGACTTCAGATTGGGAGGATGAAACATTTTCTGCTGGGTTTGTCGTGCAATGTGCTTCTAACTCCACCTTGCTTACGAATTCAAGGCCAAGGAGGGCTGACTCATTGTCTCATTTCAATGTCAATTATATTCGCACAAAACCAAGTGCATTTTAACTCAATCTGGCTAGTCTTTTATCTTTGAGTTAGATTTTTTATTTCAAAGGACAATTAGCAAAGGATTATCCAGGATTGTTCCAGCAGCTTCAGTCATATGCTGACGTTACATGTACGGCTTTCCAAAAATTCACAAGGAGGGTGTTCCTATGAGGACGATCACATCCACAAAGATTCTGTAATCTTCAAACACTGGCTGGATAGCGATCTATCGAAAGCAATGAGCAGTTTCTTCAACTCACCTAAAACATACCTCACATACGAGCAAGGTACACGTATGGTAACGTAGGCATACCATATGGCTGAAACTGCCAGAATAATTCTGGATATCCGTAGCTATTAGTCCTTTGATTTTCTTGAAAAAATAGAAAATCTACGTCTTGAAGAAAAAAGAACGGCCAATTTTGACACAATCATTATTTACTCAAATTCCAGCAGTGTTTAACCTTTCTCATCTCAGAAATAAAACATAATCATTATGTTTATATTTTCCTGTTCCCTGCAAGTTGTTCGTGTATATCATATTGTCACTTTTCTTTTAAAAATAAATTTTATACTTAATGTGCAGGACTTCCAGTGGGTTCACTCTGTCACCAGTTTTAGCAAACTTTTATATGGAATGGTTTGAGACTGAGTTGCCGCCTGGTATTACACTTTAATTTGACTTAGTATCGATATGTCAATGATATCTTTGCAACAGTACCTAATGTTCCTGATTGCAATGAGAGTTTTTTAAGTCGTAATTATCTGCAACAATCTATACATTTTAAATTTGAAATTGAGAGCGAAGAAGGTTTACCATTCTTAAATGTCTCAGTGGTTCACTCAGTTGTTAATTACCGTAAATTTAAAGTGTATAGAAAACCAGCACATTCCAGTTCTTACATTCATACATTTTCAAATCCTTTTTCTGCTGTGCAACTAAGTGTCATTTCAATATTGTTATGTGTATAAAGTTTATGATTTGGAATATTTAGATGAAGAAATGGATATTATTAAGAATTCTTTCCAAAAACTAGGATATGACATTCGATTCATCAATAAGAGCCTAGCAAGAATGAAATTTACAGCTTTAATAACGGCAATCCTTTTATAGAACAAAACGAACCATTTCTAGTTCTACCTCAAACCGGCAAAATACAAACACGTATCTCTAGATGACTGATGTCTAAGCCATATATTTACATGTACAGTATGGCATCCAAACACTGCTACAAATCCTATGTAGGAGAGACCAATGACTTAGAGGAGAAAAGCAACATTTAGATCCCATCAGAAGAGGTGATATAAACAATGCATATGCAAACAGTGAATCATACAAGCAATTTCAATGGAACTGATATTATGATTCCCATCACGGAAGCTGAATAGCAAATTAGTAGAGGCCATCTTAATTAAGAACTCCGTTTCATGCAATATTCAGGTAAGTGACTTTAATAGATAGGCTTACTAATATACTACACAAATCTCATTCAACATGCAAGTATTATTAAAAGAATAAACAAACCCACAGTAATAGATTTTATATTTTTTATGTCTGTCTTACAAGGGTCAAAATGACCCCGTCTAAATAATAGGAGAGAATTCCTAACTGGAAAGCGAACTTACCTTCAATGGTTCCTTTGAGTGTCACCTCTGTCGCTAGCTGAAAATCAATCATTAAGTCTTAGGTGAATTCAAACCCCTGATTAACAAAACTATAACCTTTATTTTCCCAAATAGCTAACATAAAGATGAAATAAAATGAATCAAAGAAAATCCCAAAGAAACTCATCAAATCACTATTACTCTTCACACAAAAGCATCATGTATATAATTATCCTCTTTACCCTCACATGTCCAACTACTACTTGAGTCTTATCAATACACGTCATATCTAAGTCTAGAGAATTCATTTTTAAGTTACAACAACAGAACCATCTGAAATAAAGAGACCATAATTACCAGACAATGAAACATTAAAGTTCGCAATAATATTAAGTGTTGCACCACACTTTCCTTCTTTAGAAGCTGAACTTAATGTCACTACATAGAATATGTAACTTTTCAAAGCCTTTTTCACTTTACCTTACAACAGATCTCCAAGCGCCTTCCTCTATGGCGAGTTATATTTCGTCTGACAAACGTATGTATGTACGCTGACCAACAGACGTATGGATACACACCTCAAGTCTTTCTCTGTCCCTTAGTTCGTGTGTTTACCATTTCTCATGTCCACGTCTGAAGTGACCTTTCCTTTCTGGCTTACCTCATCTCTCTGCAATTTGGTCATCGTCGGCGTGTTTTCGACTTGTGTCTCATATCAGCATCTTGAGGAATTCACTGTTTTGCCACCTGTCTCTAAACACCAAGCGCTAAGGTTATCATCCCCATTTACTTTAATATATATTCCCTTATACATCTGTCCTGTGCCTTAACATCTGCATATATGTTTTATTATTATTATTATTATTATTATTATTATTATTATTATTATTATTATTGTTCACTAGCTGAAACATGCTTTTATAAGTTTGTACCATATTGTTCATATTTTCGGTGAGTGATTGTCAACAAATAACATGTTTTTACTTACAACTCCTTTTCATTAATTTAGACGGCAATATTTCTTATAGTATTTACGGGTACTCTTTACACCATTTGTATCTGACAGAGGGAAGGGAACGTTCTCTTCCGAAAGCTAAAGATCATTCCTATTCCTTGAAGTTTTCGTGTGGACTTCATTTACGCAAATAAACATATGTATACATGTTATGCTTGTAATTGGCTTACCTGTAAACTGTAACTGGCAACTCCAAGTCCTGCTGTGGGAAAAGACTATTCATTCACTTCTCTCTCTCTCTCTCTCTCTCTCTCTCTCTCTCTCTCTCTCTCTTATAATTCATTGACCGTGAGATGACGAGTTAGTGACAGTTGAGATTATGGTTGGTTAACCCGTTTCTGGCGTTTTTTTGTATGCAACTCAGAATTTTATTGAAATATGATATATTTGACAACTCTAACACAATGTTAGACATACAGCAAAACGAAAGAAACGGGTTAACTAACCCCAATCTCAAATGAAATGACAATAAAAAGAAAGGGGAAATTCCAATATACATTCCCCATCAACTTTCACTATCTCATCATCTCACAGTCAATAATTATAATGGTCAATAATGACCAGTGTCACAAGTCTCACTGTCACCTATGACTGTCTCTATTCATGGATCATCTGTTAAACAAAAAGAACACTTTGCAAAAAAAAAAAAGTAGATATGAAGTAATAGTTCCCTTAAACCGAAACAAAATTCATACAGCAAAGAAAATCTGAAAATACCCAAAAATATAAATATACACACATTAAAAAAGTGGGAATAAAAGCGTTCAAAAACAGAAATGGGAAACAGGGCACTTGTTTGAATGTGAAATGCCAATTGGCTTACCTCTTCAGCAATCACCAAAACACACAAAAAGTAGTGTCTATAATTTCAAGTGAATCATGGCCCAATGAACCACACTTTCAAAAGCGTTTCCAATCTTTGATTCACTCGCCCCTCCCATTCTACAAATATACGCATGTTTTACATTCCCATGTCATTTCTTCAAATCTGACTTTTACTAGTTTGAAATATTCCATCAAGTGATAATGAAAAAATCCTTCATAGCGTCCCGATCAGGCCATCGGCCGGAAGATGAAGAGTCTCACCTACGACATATCAATGTAATTTCTCAGATCATGATGGGGCGAACCAAAGATCTGAAGAGGTGCCAGATTGCACTGAAATCTCGCCAATCAAGCGCAAACAGGGCTGAGTTGTGTGAAACAGTTGAATAAAGGTATATCTACATAACCCTGTAAGCATTATTATGATATAAGCCATACATGCATTTATCTACTCCTCTTTACATATTCATTCCATTGTGTAAACGAAGGGGAACTCGGAAGAAGGAAAAAAGAGTAGTTCATACTTAATTCGTCCCAATAGCTTTGCCCTCCGTCATGGAGTGAACATGATAAAGGTCGCCACTACAAGACAACGAAAAACACGTCATTATGTAGTAAATAGTTTGTCTAACACAAAAGACAACGTCCTAATAAGATCAAATGGGTAACTTTGTAAATATCTAAGTCAATATATTACATATTTTACCGATTTTTTAAAGGAAAGGCCGGTCTGTTTTTTTTTCTTTTTTTTTTTTTTACTCTACTGAATGCAGACTGTTCCTATTAGGTTTCCTTCAATGGAATGATAATTTTTGAATAACATTTTAGCGATGTGAGCCACTGACTCAGATAACAAAACATGCTCCTTAAGTGGTTATAATGGCATTGTTTTTCTGGGTAGAGGTCTTATATAGACGTTGTTCTATCCGTTTTTCATCAGTTTTTGCCAATTATCCAATGTAGAATTTATTACACCAACAAGGAGTCTGTTTAATCATCCTAATGTCGTACAAGGGTCTGTTTATTCTTAATGCTCTACCTATAGCATTTAGACACGAAATTCAAATGTTAAATTTAGTCATTCAAGTGAATGGGGTGGCGTGTACGGCAAGCATAGTTTACCGCTATCTAAGGTCGTATCATCAGAAGTGGAATGAAAAAATTTTTTGGCGAGCGAGAAACAGTCACCTGTGTCTTGTGAGGTGAAATTCTTGTCAAGGTCCAGTCCATATATGACGGCGGATGAAGCCTGATGGAAGGCAGCACTTTTCAGACGATTCACGGCCTGCATTTCCTTCCTTCCTTGCCCTGTCCTTCCCTTTCACTGAGTGTGGCCTGTGATCGAGAAAGATACAGTTAGATGGAGTGCGGCCGCAGCCTTCACAGGCTTTCCTCGATCTCTTCCCTGAACAGCGGACTGCTGCATTTGACTTCAAGGAGAATTTGATCAGTGCGCTCACAGCAAAATTGCAGAGGAAGGTTCTTCTTGATCGCTCAAAGAATGAGAGATACTCCAACAACTGTCACTTCGGTTATTAGGAAAAGATCATCCTGAATGATCTTGTCCAAATAACCGAAGTGTATGTGATCCCGAATCACATACAAAGTGGCAGAGAGAGATCTTCCACAAACCTCGTTTGGCTCTTGTTCAGTGCATCAAAACTGACTTCTCAAGAGACTTATATACCTCCAGAGTGCCAGCCCTCTCTTTAGAACTGGATATGCTATAATCGTGTGAAGGGAGAGAAAACTTAAATGGAATCCATGCACCTGAGAAAACTGGATACTATCAGGCGTTTAGCATGAAAAGGAAGAGATAAATGTAATTTGGAACCTTGAATCTAACAAGTTTCATAAAATAAGATGACAGCGATGAATTTGGGTATGAAGTTCAATAACTCCACAAAAAAACTTTCACATCAACAAAATTAGTGGAAATGAATTTCCATCTAAAAAGATATTTGAAAAGCATAAACTATGGATAAAGAAATTTCGTTCGCACAGTGCATGCCTTCACTATTTGTACAGTCGGGAGTGTTACATCTTGTTGAAATTCTGTCTCATCGTCACTGCCATTAGTTGGCACAATTCCCAAATCACATGTAACGAACTTTGTCGATTAAGTTCATAAACTGAAAATTGAAGGCCTAGGGCGATGAAATTCTGATCTGTTTCGATGTAACTGGCTTGTTTACCTGTACGCCTGTTAATGATGCATTACATTGTTTCAAAAATGAAGTAGATAGATATGTTTTTATCTTACCCGTATTATCAATTTATAGGTAATTGGACTTTCCTTAGTCAAAGCAATAAAAAATACATTGACTTAAAGGTAGGTTTACACCTACGCACTTTCGTGCTGCGGGCTGTTACGGCGTGGGACCGCAAGAAACCGTTACAAAATTGACGCGGTGGGGAGAAAAAATGACCGTTATTGGGCGGCGTGGGGCGGACCCGGGTGGTGGGTTACGGGCACCTCACGGCGTGTTCCTGCGGTGCCTAGCGGAGTGTTAGGGAGTTGGCGCGGTGTTATGGTCGTTGTTGCTATGCCAGGCCACGCACTCTTGCGGCTTTGTTACTCCGTGTAGCGGTGTGTTGCGGGTGGCTTGCGGTGTTGTTGCCGAGTAACTAACATAATTCATAATAATGAAACAAATGAGAAGCAAATGATGGACATGAAAAGCATAGAAAGTAAGAAAATGAGCATGAAAAGCATAGAAAGTAAGAAAATGAACATGAAAAGCATAGAATGTAAGAAAATGAACATGAAAAGCATAGAATCTAAGAAAATGAACATGAAAAGCATAGAATCTAAGAAAATGAACATGAAAAGCATAGAGAGTAAGAAAATGAACATGAAAAGCATAGAATGTAAGATATTGAACATGAAAAGCACAGACTGTAAGAAAATGAGCATGGAAAGTATGGAATGTAAGGAAATGGAATTGGGACTTGGTTTATACCATAACATTTTCAAGTGCAAATATCATATATTATCAACTGAGGTCAATATGTCTTTAGTCTGTTACTGATTTTTCATTGTTCCCCTGTTAATAATTATGTCCAGTCAATGTTAATTATTGTTTCATTATCATATTTGTATGTGTTCATGTTCATTTGATCATGTTCTCAATATTATATTATTGTTCTTTACCTAGTATGTTATTATATCATTTGATGGCCATATCTATTTCATGTTACATTTCATTTTATAGTTCAAGTTATTTTCCGAGTTCTATTTATTACATATTTCATATATCATATTTCATGTTAGATTACCTGTTATATTTCTTCATGTTATTATTCTTTATGGCCATTATTCAATTTCCTTTCACCCAATCATATCATCATATATATTGTCATGACATAAATTAAGCATCAATAAGGAAAATGTAAATGCAAGTCAGTTTTTCAATATATTTATTACAAAAAGAAATATGAATGATATAAAATGTACAAAATCATTTATATTAAGAAAATAACTAAAAAATCATTTATTATTAAAAAAATAAAATTCTATTTATTTATACATTGTCGACAGACTGACTGTCAGAGCGCGAATAATGCCCCCGTGGTCTGTCCGGCAACCTTCCATCCAATCGACCTATGTTTTTGTCAAAATTAAGAGGTGGTTGTGGAATTATTGATATTCAGTGTAAAGCGAAGTCAATCATGTTTAGTACATTTCTAAAATGTTTAAAAGATCGTTGCTTTGGTTACCAAATGATTATTTACTATTGTAAAGTCAGAGCCACCTACCTTATAGAAAATGAATGCCAACATCAGGGTTGCACTATTTTTACACCTAGTTTTTATGAAAGTATGATAAATATATTACGAAGTGCTAATAAGATGACCTCTTATCCACGGATAAAAACGAAAGTGGTATATGAACATTCAATGAAAAACAGTGAATATGTTCCAAATATTGAAAAATTATATCCACTATTCAACTGGAACTAATTTGGGAACATGTAAATAATAATTATATAGAAAATAAAAGTAGAGAAATTTTGTTTAAGTATGTTCATGAAGTTTTAAGTACAAATGATAGGCTAGCCATGATGAAAATAAAAGATGTTAAGGAATGCGGTTGTGGATGCATAGAAACTAATATGCATATGGTATATTTCTGTCCTTTGGTTAAGAATTTGTTGTTCTGGGTATTCGAATTGCTTAGAAAATGTTGTAAATTAAAAACTAATGGGAGGTTAAGGATTTTAAAACTAGATTTTGAAGCTCAAAAAAGGATGAAAATACAGCAATGGTAATAATAGCAAATTTTATTTCAAGTATATGGATGGCAAGATATTTGGGAATAAGTACTGACCAGCAAATTATTGAAAAATATAAAGAATAGACTGTTAAATACATTTAATGTAAATATTATAGAATTTAAGTATAATGTTAAAATTTTCACGAATCAGTATGTTTCTAATTTAAAAACATATTTAGAAAAATAATAAATTGTAATATTTTTATATTAAACATAGATCTTATAATGTATATACAAAATTGTAAAATATAATTTTGTAAAGTAATATTTCTTAAAAAAAAGAAAAAAAGACTGAGGTTTACCTAAAAAAAAAAAAAATTCTACCTAGGGAGACGCTGTAACACGTCGCACGCACGCCGCATGCCCCGCAACGACGCCGTAACATCATGCCGTAACACTCCCTCGTGGGTGGTACGATGTTGCACCACATCGCACCACGTGCGGTTTGGCACGGCACCGAGCGGGTTCTTACCTCTTTTGTCGCGAGGCCGCGCCACCACTGCATACCACCTTGTGCGACTTCATCAACCCACCAGATGGCGCTTAAAAATTTGAAATGATTTGAAATCCGGGCGGCGTCACGCGGCTTTGACGGCCTTCGCCTGCCCCCGCCAGCGAGGTGGCGCGCTTCAGGTGCGTTTATAGTGCGGTTTGTAACGGTTTCTTGCGGTCCCACACCGTACCAGCCCGCACCACGAAAGTGCGTAGGTGTAAACCAGTCTTAAGCAGTATGATCAAGTTCAGCCGCATGTGGGTCTGTGGTGGGGGTGGGGGTTGGGGTAACCTGGCTGACAGCTGACGTTCGTTCGCCTGAGCACCTCACAGTGCTGGAGAACTGAAACCAATCGACTTGAACTTGAACTTTTAAACTTTGGTATTTTATGGAAAATATTTTGGACAGAATTTTGTTGTGCAGATGGGAAATGATCTTCATCTACTTTACTTTTAGAAGTAATATGGATAACTGGTTCTTATATATAATTACAACCCAACAATCAATAGACTCAGCTCCTTGTGAAAGAAGGCAATTGAACTTTATGAGTACCTGATTGTTTCATTTAAACAGTTTCCCAAATAAAAACACCAATGTATCTTTATGTCCTGATTAAACTTTGTAGAAAAATAGCGAGAGGTTAGCTAGAGAAAAATATGTACCAGATTTTGACTTAAAATATATCCATTTGTCATAATGAAAACCCAGTTTGGGCGAGGCCTTAGCAATATTATTACAGAGGCTTATATAAATAAGACGTGTGTACTGCAGAGTCTACAGCTGTTATGTAAGAAATTAGACAGAAGCTTCCATCGGGGTGTCTCTCTGTCTTTCTACAAATTCTGGTGAATTGAAAGTAAAAATAATATATCTTCTTTTTTGAACAGGTCTCGTGCCCGAGTTGGATGGTGCCTTTCTGATACATGTAGAAAACCTGAAGTAGTTTGCAGCTTACTCGAAGAAGATATAAGGCAAGCCGAGAAGTTAGCTCAGTCATTCCCAGAACAGTGAGTGGCCAGGTTTACTAATTATTTCATGAAATGATAATTTCACTTTCAAGAATCTTGAAAATATAGAATAAAAGACCATACAAATATAAGGTTAAGGACAAATGTGACTTAAAACATGATGTATACTGTGTTATTTGCCATTAAGGGAAGTTTCACGATGTGCATGTGTGAATTAATTTAGTCAATTGCAACATTAGGGTATATTTAACCAGATAGTTAGAACAAAACATATTTGATAAAGTATAAACTGTTACTTCAAAGATAGGAAATGATTCAGACTCAGTTGTTCTATTGCTTAGAGTTTTTACAATTGCCATTTCATTTCAAATTGTAGACGCCACGGCGAAATCACATTTAGCCAATTAACCCTTGAAGTTGTTTTCCCAGGTTCAAGTTCATGCAATACGAAAAGATAAGTCAGAATCCTGAAGGCTCCTTGAGAAACATCATGTCTTTCCTCAACCTGTCAATGTCCGAATCTCAACTGCGCCTCCTCAGCCCAGCCTCAACCGACCCTGATTCTCTATACAGCACAAGGAAGGACTCAAGAGCTCAGAGTGGGAGGTGGCGCACGTTATCCTTCTTTCCTACGATCAGCATCATCCAGAAGTCGTGCGTCAATCCCATTGCCATGATGGGGCTCCAGATGTTCGGTTCTGAGGAAGAACTGAGGAATCTTTCCATTCCTCTTCTCATCAACGAAACTTTTGTGGTTCCTCTACACTGAGATGTTTTGATGTTGTTTTCTTTCCAAAAGGAGCTTGACCTCGAGAATATCAGGAAATTGGCTTTGAGAGTTCCCATCTTAGCTTTGCTGAATAATACTCCTTCCGGTCTTTCACAACTTTATTCTAAGCAGATTCTGTAGGGCTAATCAAATGAAACAAGGGGTACCATTAGGGCTGTGATACGAACGTGTTACAAAAAAAGTCTTATTAAAATAATAGATTTTCGCTTTGATAGGAATTTAGAAAAGCATTCTGTGATAACAATTTAATTTACGGGATGAATTCAGCTTTCCACTCAGCACAAAAAAGTGAGATTTTTAAGCATGATATAATAAATGAAGCTTAAACATTTATCAACCTTGATGTTATGTTAAGATACTTTTTGCCAAGTAGCGAAGAAGACATTTATGACCCTAGAAATAGGTGCTTTGTAATCTAAATAATAAAGTATTTTCGACTTGTTTTATATGCATATCTGATACTGTACAAGTAACGTTTACTGGAAAACACACATGTACAATAAGCATAAGACATTTAGCCTAAAAACGACCTAAAAGATTGTGCCATAGCAGATATCTTAAGGATAAGTTTATAAATCTAGTGGCTTTCATGAGCTTCCTTATTAGAGTATATTAGAGTATTTAAATTCGGAACGTATGAAAAGTATAGCCTCTAGTCTGCATTCCAGTTCAGTCACTTTGTTCTTTACACAATGAGTTACTGTAGCTATTGGCTACCATGAAACAATGGATGGCTAAGTATGCAAGCAGGACGAGAGTAGCAATCAGTTTGGGAGAACAAAGACAGATGGATCTCAAGATCAGAGATGTTCAGTAAGATGAGAAAAACGAAAAAACATCTCTGAGATGATACAGAAAAGAGCAAATGATGAGAGAGAAAGAACACTTACAAAACAACCATATGTTTGAGAACTGAAATATAATTTGCAGGTAGAGTTGAGAAATATCGTCTCCGGCCTTTGTATAGTGCAGACAAGTTACCTGGAAATCGTTGTTCACTTTCACTCCCCATAAATATGTGACTGATCATTAAAGTTCGATACTGAGATTCTGATAAGAAGCAACATATCTGACCTCAAAATAAATCAAAGATTCATATAGGATTATAGATTAAACAAGAGTGACGTCATGCTGTTTCTTAGGATACAGCAAATTCATGAAAGATCAGAGAAACAGCATCTTTGAGGAGATATAGAAAGACGCCTCTCAGAGAATGTCAGAGATGCAGTCAGGAGAAGAGAAGCACCGTTTTTTCTTCTTTTTCTTTTTAAATAAAGAGCAAAGCATCCTAGAGGCGATCAACGAAGGCGGATTTAGCCAGCAGCCACTGAGAAAAGATGCTCAAATTGCTTGTGTGTTTCTACTTCCGAAAAGAATAATAATTTTTAAAGCATAAGTTTATGCACTATAATTCTGTTTGTAATTCATTTTTATGTCCTAGGCGGATTTACACCATCAGTCCTCAGTTATCTTGCACATGACCTGCAACAAAGAAACGACATCTTCCGGCATTATTTCGGACAATTCATCCTCAATATATGGGAATTCTTCTATTAATTAATTCTTGACTCGAACTTTTTCCTGAAACTTTGTAGCTCTCCCGTCATTTCTCTTGTTCTCATACCATATATTCTTGTTGCAGTCAGCAAATTGGATAACCAGTTATCTGATGTAATTTAAGCTCAATTCTTTCTTCCTTCAATCCCGGAAAGGAAATATATATATATATATATATATATATATATAATATATATATATCTATATATATATATAAATATACATATATATATATATATTATATATATATATATATATATATATATATATATATATATAACCCAAGAACGGCGTCCTTCGTTTATTGCTTGTCTTTTGTACTATAACACTCTCATTTCTCATTATAAGTAGTTCCTTTCACTGTCCTTACATCATTCTTTCATTCTCAAGATCAGGAGCACTTTCAGGTCCTTGTAGTGCCTCTCACGGACTCTCTAACATTGGAAAAATCTAAATGTTCTTCTAAATATCTGCCAAATCAGCCTTAAATACAACAGTTCACGCGTCATTCAGACCCTTGCAGATTAGCCTTGCTTATACTAATTACTAAAATCTTTGAAGTCAGTCAGGCATTTTAATGCATCTTGCAATCTATTCTTAGTAATGGTCACCAAAATTTTTTGGTATATATATATATATATATATATATATATATATATATTATATATATATATATATATATATATATATATATGCATATATATATATATATAAAGGTATAAGCCACGAAGAAAAAATAAACAACGGAGGTTCTGCAAGATCTTTTGACTCAACGTCCTTTACTTAACAGACAAACTGACTTACATGAGAAATTCAGAGTACAGGAAAGGTCGTATAAGTGACAGATAGGGATTATAGGGAGATTAGTACCTAGAATCCAACACACCTGGAGAATGAGTAACCTTTCCAAACAAGCATAAACATGGGTACAATTTAAGAACTGCTCATACACAGGGACAGGACAATTAAAGGATTATATAGGGCGACAGCTGACCACATTCCGATCTTTGGTAAACAAAAACTTATTCACAAAATATATTAAGCATACATATACAAAGAAAATATCTCTAAGGTAACTAATTTGTATTTAAGTCTGTAATCATATCTTGGAGGTCATTCTTAGACATGTTACAAATACAAGGGTCTAAACTTACTTCCCATTGTAATTTTAATATTAGTCGTGACCTGTTTCATTTAGACCCTTGTATTTGTAACATGTTTAAGAATGACCTCAAAGATATAATTATAGACTTAAATACAAATTAGCTGCCTTAGAGATATTTTCACTGTATATGTATGCTTAATACATATACAGGGTTTTGTGAATAAGTTTTTGTTTACCAAAGATCTGAATGTGGTCAGCTGTCGCCCTGTATAATCCTTTAATTGTCCTGTCCCTGTGTCTTAGCGGTTGGAGTTTATCTTTTTGTTCTTAGATTGTACCCATGTTTATGCTTGTTTGGAAAGGATACTCATTCTCCAGGTGTGTTGGATTCTAGGTACTGATCTCCTTATAATCCATATCTGTCACTTATTCGACCTTTCCTGTACTCTGAATTCCTCATGTAAGTCAGTTTGTCTGCTAAGTAAAGGACGCTGAGACAAAAGATCTTGCAGAAACTTTCGTGATTCCAAACTTTCGTGATTCAGTTATAAATATATATATATATATATATATATATATATATATATATATATATATATATATATATATATATATATATATCCACTTTCCTTCGTTGTATAATCAATTCTTATTGCACCGAAATGTTTGGTGATGACTGGACTAACCTAAAAGACCAGCATTACCACCATTTAGAACCTGACCCCTGTTTACCACATGTACACCTATTAAATGCTTATACCATCTGAATCTCAAGCAGATGTCATATGCATTGGAAACTTTCCTGTCTTTATCAGCGTGCGTATCTGTTACACTTCGCTCTGTCTCTGGTTATTTGATATACTTACACCTTTATCTGAAAAATACAATGTCTTCACATACTCCAACTTAGGGTCACTCGGTTCTACCGATCTTCATTCCAGAGCACCTGCTAAATGTAAGTGTGGATGTATTTATGCAGAGCAGTCACTGTAAGCGACATCATTAGATACCATTATACGTATATGTATGCATGTATATATGTAAACATTATGACAACGCAAAATCGCTTAAAGGTAGAAATCGATTTTATTATCACTGATACACAGTTGAATGTTACGTGTGGCCAGTTCTCTTTGACACATTCCTGCCTTCATGATTGTCAGTAGTACAGAATTAATCCTGACCTTTGGTGTGATGACAAAAATAAAGAAAACTACCACTTATGCACAGTTAAGGTACAATACCTTTTCCTTATCTCTGCTATTACTTCTACTGTTGTCCAAACCTCCTGTGGTCTTCACAAGAAGTGAGGCAGTTTGTACGAGTTTCATCTTTGATTATATATCTCAAGTTGCCAATATCAGTCCTTTGCAAATATGTATATATTTACTGTGTTTGTTTTCTTAGAATAATTACGTATAGTCATGCTCAAATCGAAACTTACCTTGATATTCAGGGGAAACTTATTATTATGGTAAAATAGATCATGGTTGGTAAATATCTATTAGCTTTTGCTACTACTGTTCAAAATATTACAAAGAATGCAATAAATGAATATATTTAGAAGACAATTATATCAATATCCTTGGTGTACAAAAAGTTTTGTTTTACTCTCTGAATTTTCTGAGTATGATTTTATGTACAGTTTTCTTCAGCACGTTATCATAACGAAGGCCCAGTGGCTGGTTAGCATACGCATTGCCTTTTCGTAAACTAGGTCAAAAGTTAAGAATGAAAGGTAGAGTTGTTTCCCACTTCTATTTCCCCCTTTTTTTTGGGGGGGGGGGGAATTTCTAAGAATTTAAAAAATCAATAAATAGGAAAAAAAGATAAAATGAAAAGAAGCAGTCTGCATGGCTATCAGAGAGAGAGAGCAGGAAAGAATGAAAAGTAATTCGTACAGATATGCAGTCCTGGGTGGTCCACCCATAAGGCATTTTCACAGGTCCTATTTTTCAGGGCCAGTGCCCAACCAATCCTCCTCCTCTCTGCCAACGTGAGTCTTGAGAGAAAGGCAAAGGACCGTCTGATGATGAATTGGCAGGTAGTCCTGTACGGCACCCCAACCCCTATCCTTAACCCACAAGCACATCAAAGTCGTCTGCGCTTGCAAAAATCCATCATGTAATGAACAGGGTTGAACTCAGAACCTACACAGTGCTAAGTAGTTGGCGTTACCACTTGGTAACAATATAACGGAGTGAGTCACTGATGTAATCTGCCATAATTGTAACTATAGTCATTGGGGTGGGTGAAATTAAGGCATCAGTGTTGCTTTGTCCATGAATTGTATTTTAAAATCTGGAAAATATTTTCCCATTTTTTTTTAATCTTTCAATATCTAATCTACACAACTTCAACATTAATCCTTTTAGTTATCTTGGTTTAAAATGACTGTAACACTGACAAATCTAAAAAATGTGGTGATTAGCGGTATCCAAAAGCGAATATGCTTTGCCTCATCACTTTCGAACAAATTATCTAAAGTTTAAAGTTAAGATACAATATGTCTCATGACTTTAGATTTTATGTCTTTATCACGGATATCGGATGTTTGATGTAAAGGAAGAATTCAACGCGAAATTTTTAAGCCCGTTTTCTTTCCATGTTAGTATAAGCTCAGCTATTTATTGGCAACAAAGAGAGTCTACTTATATCCCGGGCAGATGTGATGGATAAGAATCTTATTCATTAAGATTATTCAATGTGATACAAGAGGATAACCCAAGAAGTCATATGCAGCATATATTGCATTAGGAGGAAGTTTTCTGATCACCTCAGATCTGACATTATGAATTTACATTGATGATACATTCATCACCACCAGGATGAGCCAAAATTCCAGAATATTATATCTATTCTCATGGAAGCTCTAATGTGGGTTTTGTCACAAGGATGAGGATAGAAAAATACATTCCCGTTTTGAATGTCCTTGTTCAAGAAGAATGGAGCCATATCCTAACGCGATGGGAGATGTCTGAGTGCCCAAAGAGAATAAAGTCCTACAGATAATGTTCATATCTACCTACTAGAGCTGGGCATTCACTCATAATGGTAGCTGAAAATCTATCAACAAAGATACCTAAATGATACTTGTCATGTTTTGACCATTTAGACTGAGACAATATGATGATAGAGTCCATCAAATGTTATGCTAAACAGCCTTTAAACAGAAAACAAAGCAATTTCAAATAATTACTTAGGTGGTTTTTCTTATGATTCCTTCTAACAATGATGTACTCGGCATTATGTTTGGAGAAATGTTTGTACAGGGAGGACCCATACTGGAAATTCTAGAATTCTGAGTCTTTTACAGGTTAACGGGATTTGGGTGCGTTAACTACCATATCCCAGTCTTCCGACAACCTATATACTTCATTTTATAGCAGAAATACCACAGCTAGATTCGACTGGGCAACCAATACACAGCAATAATTGTTCTCTTACATTCAAAATCTCTGTATACTTTAGCACGATGCTGGCTTTCCTCTTGAATTTATTTGACTTATTTGGTTCAAACCAATAAAATGAATAGTTAATAAGACTGATCATTAACCAAGCTATTCAATAGTCTTTTCTCTTGATACTCTAAATCCTTGAAGTCTAGCTAAAGAGACGAAAGCAAAATGGAAAGAGTTTGAAATCACGTTTTGATTACTTTTTTAACGAAGCTGCAGCATGCAGCATCCTTTTTCTTTAGAACGGAGGTAATATGAAAGAAATTTATCTGATTATCTTGTGTTTATATGCCAGGTCTGTTATTTGCTAATGATGTCATGGCGGGTAAGTTGTGAGCAGTGAGGACCTGGTTCAGTACAGTGGATCAGGGGATGAGTGAGGGCATTTGTATAACTGGCAGCTGCTGTAATGTGGTTGGGGTTGGGGAAGTATCATCTAGGTATCTTTGTTGATAGATTTTCAGCTACCATTATGAGTGAATGCCCAGCTCTAGCATGCAGTTATGAACATTATCTATAGGACTTTATTCTCTTTGGGCACTCAGGCATCTCCCATCGTGTATTGGTTTCCAGTATGTAGAAGTTAGGATATGCTGGCAATCTGATATATGACCATGCACTCTCATACTCTCACATGGCTGGGGTAGACATAATTGAAGACAAATGCATAAAATTAAGGATGTGTACGTTCACGTGAAAGCTAAAGCTATAAGCGAAAATGATCCATTTTGCTCTATTATATTTATTATCAATAAAGACGATTCAAAGACTCCTGTCCAGACAGTCATTTGGGATAAGGAATTACAGGGCTTGATGAGAGATTGGTAAAACTAAGATATTAATCACGATCCAAACAAATCGATAGGGATTTCTGAGTGCTACAATGAAATTCTAACACGTAAACACTAGGAAAGTGATCCATCAAAATAATAATAATAATAATAATAATAATAATAATAATAATAATAATAATAATAATAATAATAATAATAATAATAAAAGATCAAAGTGTGGCATAAGAGTCCATCTTCAGCAGCCCTACCCTGATTATACGAGAACAACGCAGTTCACTGGGAGACGAAACAGACGAATTCCTCAAACCTGTTGTTTCCACACAACACAGCTCTACGAGTGCCTCTTCTGTTTGCTTAATCATAGAAATTGAGATGCGTATTCCAAGACCTTATCAATGTATCATCTGTACTTCAGAAGTGTTTTTAATCATTCTGTTTATGAAAATATTACAATATCAAGGACATTTAACTCATCTACAAATCATAAATATCATATCTTTAACATTTCTGCCATAATCTTTCTGTAGTTGTATAGCGAACATTTGATCCACAAAACATCTTCCCCGCGTCCTCTGCCTTACTCAGCATTAGTCAGGCTTACTATGTAATACTGTCATTATGATTCTTCCAAACAACGGCATCATCTCTCCCATTATACTAAGAAAAAATTACCCCTCTCACCCAAGCCTTCTGGATCTATCCCTGATCCCCCCACATACCTTACAGAACCTGTCCGGCAACTTATGACAATATCACCTCCATATCATAGTTTTTCTTTTCCTTATAGCAAAACTTACTATCTCTGAAAGTTTGACCTAAATCTCTTGATATTTCTCTCTTGTATCCCTTTCATCTACTGCACGTGCTACATCCCACTGGTTTTTGGTCTGCATGACCAGGAACTATCTATTGATACTTTCCCGTCGGCATTTACAGTCAAAACAGATCAGATTCTGAAAAAAGTTAGTCTTACTCCTATGTTTCCCTTACTGTTACGTTATTAGGCATTGGCTCATTAACAGTAAAAGTTGCCGGTTCCTCATCTTTCGTTTGGAAAACCTCTCTTACGAAATTCGTTTTTGAAACTGGCACCCTTACATGCATAATTGGCAACATCAGAAATGATGGAGATACCCATTTGGTTACGTTGTAATAATAATGTATGTAATCCTGAGAGAGAGAGAGAGAGAGAGAGAGAGAGAGAGAGAGAGAGAGAGAGAGAGAGAGAGAGAGATGCTGTAAGGAGAACCTTACAATCAACTTGATACAGTGTTTTTGAAATAGTCTACCCAACAATTGTATGCCTCTGACAAATACAACTTGTTTTATGGTAGCTAGCTAGACTGTGGTAGTAAAGAAACAGTTTTAGTGTGCCACGAGAACGAATGGTGCAAATGAGTGATCGTTTTATGGCCTCAGGATACATTTTGCAGGATACATTTTGAGCTCGACGTGAGGTCCGTGGCCGAGGCGACAAGTGGAAAATGAGGGACACGTACAACTGAAGAAAAGTAAGAGAAGGTCGTTTCCTTTCTTTAGTGGTATTTTCAGCAATACGACACGAGAGCCCTGGATAATATAGAAAATGTTAACGAAAGGGAACTTAGGCACAAAGTATTCAAGTCACTTGACGTCAGAATTAAAGCATATAATATGAAACTGTGATAAAAGAGAAAAAGTATTGAAACGTCAATGAATAGATGAGAAATAGTGAAAGCTGCTTCCGTCCGAGTTCCTGGGTCTCATAGAATTCTGCGTTTCTTATTAGAGAAGTTACCTGGTTATATAATAATAATAAACAAACTGCTGTTATGAAAATCATAGAAAGAAATGTGACTAAAACTTGGATAATAAAAAGAGTGAATAAGGAAAATCCAAAGACGTTGGCTGCATAAGAAATGAAATGACATGAAATGACCAGACGTCTTCCACTCTTCGTAGTTCTTCGGACCTTTGAAGAGAGAAAAGCATTGTTAGAAATTATTAAGAAAAATATGAGATATACTGAAGAGGTTTGTAAACTGAAGAATATTCTCACGAAATTAGAAAGAGACAAGAAAAGAAGATGATGATGATGTCGACGAAATTGGTTTTGTGAATAAATGTGGCTATACGCCACGTATCTAATACAAAAATTTCCTATGGAAGCATTTTATGTAAGTGCTTCTACTCAAGATTTACTGCCATTACATTCCATGATTTTCTCTTCGTTAAGATAACGGGTAAACCATTATCTCAAAAAATATATTTTTTATCATTGTTATTGATATAGCATATGCAACAATGCAACAATGATTATTTTCTAACAAGATAGTGTGACTCGGTTTTGCATGGTATCCAACTCACTCTTAAGTGTTTTAAGTAAATGCGGACGCCCATGTACCCTTTATCTCTGTATACATAAACAGGCATTATATATGTAAAAATGTATTTTCATACCTAAGTACACACACACACACACATATATATATATATGTATGTATATATATTATTCTATATATACATATATATATATTATTATATATAATATATAGATATATATATATTATAATATAATTATATATATTAATTATCTATATAATATATGGATATATATTATATATATATAGATATATAATATATATAATATATATATATATATAAATTATATAATATATATATATATATATATAATCTATATATACAAATATAGATATATATATATATATATATATATATATATATATCGTATATTATATATATATCTATTATATTATATATATATAAAAAAAAATAATATACATATGTCTTATCACATTACCGTGATTCATATACATATATATATATCGAGCTACAAATGTCCTTTAATATCTAATTCGCTCTACCTCGGAATTAATATATTTTCATATATGTTTAACCAAAGGGGAATTTTTTAGGCGATAAGAGATATGCCGGCTGACGGGCGCGAACCATCAACACCAAATCCAGGACGACAGTGAAGCCATAAACCCACCCACTGTCGTCCTGGATTTGAAGGTGTTGATGGTTCGCGGCCGTCAGCCGGCAAATCTCTTATCGCCAAAAAAATTCCCCTTTGGTTAAACATATATGAAAATATATTAATTCCGAGGTAGAGCGAATTAGATATGAAAGGACATTTGTAGCTCGACATATATATATATATATATATATAATAATATATATATATTAATATTATAATATATATATATTCTATATATATATATAAAAATATTATATAAGAATATTTATATATATATAAAATATATCTTTTGAAGTTAATATCATTATTTGCATCTACCATCTTTTTGTTTAGACTCGAAGTCAGTCTATACTTCTTTCCTCTTCAGGAAGCTCCCCAGGAATAAAGAAAGTTATTCCTGAGAAGCGACCCGAAGAGATAAACTCATTCAGAGTCTAAACAAACAGACAGTTTCTGCAAATAATGTCATTGACTTCGATAGAAATTGTATAAGAGCGTAGATATACCGAAATAGGTAAATACATAAATATGTACATATATACATAGATATAAACAAAGGTATAAGCTTCGTGGCTTATACCTTTGTTTATGGATTTATCACGTTCCAAACTTTCTTGATTCAGTTATACATACATAGATATACATAAACACACAACACACGGGACAGTCTTACCAGATCGTCCTGTTATGAAACTGGTTTCGATTATATTTCATTCAAACGTATTAGAATAGACATCTCTTTGGCAGCTACCAACTCATAACAAGATTATTTCCAGATGTTAATGCTCCATCAACTGTATTCAATTAGAGTATCCAATTTTTCCATCTTTTATGATTGCTCTTTCTGCCAGTAACTTTCCCATATTTGTCACTTTCACAGATAAAGAGGTAAATATTCTCTCAATAAATAAAAAACAATATAAAACATTTAGCTGCAAAGTAACCTCAATGTTTATTAGGAAGCCTTGAGCCGGTACTGAAATGTAGATTTGGTCGTCTGGAGTTTTTTTTTTTTTTTTTTTATTTCATGATGAGTTGTTCCTTAGGCAGGTTAGGTTGCTTCTCTCGTCCCTCGGCAACGTTTCGCTCAGACACTGGCGAGTATGATGACGATAAAACGTAGTACCGTAATGCAGGGGGTTGCGGGGAGGGAAAGGGCGGGGGGCGGGCCTTTAGGATAGAATGAATGTTGATTACAATCGATTTAAACCCCTAAAGGTACCCCGGCAGGAAGGGAAGGTTTGGAAGATGGTAAAAAGGCGGCGAAAGGAAGTTACAAGGGGAAAGCAAAAAGAGTGGGACAGACCCATTTGTCTTGTAGTGATCAATTTAGCGCTTGTAGTCTTACTTTGTTGTTATAAATTATTATTGTGTAATTGTGTACTAAGGCAAAGGCTCACAAAAGTTGAGGGCTCCAATATTGGATTGTCCCCCCGTCCCTCACCCCACACCTTTTCTTTCTTTCTTTCTTTCTTTTTTTGTATTATTATTTTTATATTTATCAAAGCGTTCCAGGTGATACTAGAGATGAATTTTAATCCTAATTTATATCCTACTTGACTGTAGTTTGTATAAGTATGACACACACACACACACACACACACACACACATATATATATATATATATATATATATATATAGATATATATATTTTCTATATATATATATATATAATATATATATATAGAAATATATATATATATTATATATATATATATATATATATATATATATATATATATATATAATATACTTAAAATTCACTCAATGTGGCGAATATTTACACCGCGTAGTATTTAAGGGTTCTAGGTCTGATGGAATGGCCGATAAATCTGACCTAAGGGTACAGTTACCAGCCCTTGCTCAAGGACAGCTGAATGATGCGAGAATACGAATTTTTACAATTTTTGTTACAAAAATAACCTTTAATACATTCAACAAGAACGGACACGATCTCGAACTGAACACGAAACAGACTTAAACATGAACTGGACTTCAACATAACACTAACATGTGAACGCCTAGAAATTACTCAAATTGACACGTATATTAAAAAGAAAAGAAAAAATCAAGGAACTGAGTTCTCGTTTCGATAACTAATCATTACAAAATCACCAATAATTTGAGTTTACGACTATCGATGCATAAGATATATCAAGATTACTTACTTCAATCACAGAATAGTCACAGACAACTTCTCACCCCACTCGTATTCGAGAGCTGGAACGCTACCCGGTTGCATATCTCCCAAGTCTGGAAGAATATAGGGATAGGGGAAAATTAAGACCAATCAAAGCGCGTGGAGCTGATCCATGACGTCACAAGCCACACCTTTTAGCTACACCGGGTCTCATTACCATTACTGTCAGTCACAAAACCGAAGAAAAAACTTCCCCATTTCACAATTTACGGCTTGTATGACCTATACATTCTAGTCAGATATATCTAACCAAAGGCAACACTAATTCAACAATATATTCTTCAATAACATACACCTTGAAATATATTAAGCGTTATTGGCGTTTCCCTCTTGGTAATAGTGCTCAGTGCCTGTTAATTCCTGCTCGCAAAGTCGATATTTACTACATAAATAATATTTTCATCACGAGTTGTTAAATTATATACTTGAAAATACGTGTTTAATGCCATTTATAAAGAGTTGCGATAACTCATGGGATGAATCAAACAATATGCAAGATGGTAAAATTGATGGCATGGTAAAAATGATAGTATATAACTTGTAATTAGCACGACCGACTACAGACAGAGGCCAAGAACTTCGCGGCACTTCGACTCGCATCAAAATGAATTTAATCTTGGACTTTGAAAGTGACGATTTTAAAAGCATGGTGCATGGAACGTTTTTCAGTCGTTACTGACTGTTGTTTCAGCCCATAAAAAAGTATGATGTACAGTACTAAAATAATAACTGCCTTATTCGTAAATGAAATGTGGAGGATACAGTTTTGATGACAAATTTATGCACCTCACGGAGGGGTAGTGCCGTCAGTACATCTCATTCGATGCAATGTAGGCATTACCTAAAGTTCTTTGTAGCGTTCCTTCGGCGCCTAGCTGCAATTACTTTCATTCATTTTACTGTTACCTCCGTTCATATTCTCTTTCTTCCATCTTATTGTTCACCCTTTCTTAACAATTGTTTCATAGTGCAACTGCTTTGAGGTTTTCCTCCTGTAACACCTTTCAGACTTTTTACTGTCAATTTCCGCTGAATGGCCTTAGTTGCCCCAGTGCTTGGCATAGGGCCAAAAATTTATATGTAAAAAACCCAAATTTATGCACTTAATTTAAGGCATACATTTGGCTTTGAGTGTGAACTTGTATGAAAATAGTAGTATACTCATATACTACCGTTATCCCTGGCTTTTATTAATACATATTGAATAATTTTATAAAATTTTCTTTTGAAAGAGAGCTTGGGCAAAAAAGTGTCATCCATATTTATTTTAAAGCATATCGCAGTTCTAATAATTTATGCATCAATTCTGCTCCAGTTCAGCCAAGTAAAAAGTTTACTGTAACTCCGTAAATAGGTAGTATTATGTGGTCCTATAATTGGTAAAAGTATTACATACTAGTGAAATACTCATTTTAATTCTTTGCACACAATGAATGACAAGTACGAAGGGTTTGGTAAAAATATTAAATAAATTAAATAATCAACGATTTCTTTGTGCACAATAAATTTTAAGCAAAAATCGCCCAAGGGCTTGCTGAAAATATTCAATACTGTATAATATTATCACTTTTTATTTGTTTGTACACAATGTATGAAAAGTAAAAATCAAAAGGAAAAATATTCAATAAAAACTTTTTATATATTTGTATGCAATGAATGACAATTTCTAATCAGGGAAGGACATCTGGAAGGTTTTACCAAAACGGAATCCACCTCAAAGAGGCAATTTTTTACTACAGCTTATCAAGTACACCTTGAAAAACAACCGTATTCAGATTAGCTATTGACAGGATGAGTTTGTCAAGTAACTATATTTGGTTACAGTATGCTAACTTAGATCGCCAAAACAACAATACCGTAGGTTTCCTTAAGGGCACATTAGCTCTTGAAATAATTTAATGAACGAAGCTGATACTGTGCCCCTGTAAATAGTAGGGGCTATATCAGTCTGATTCCTGTTCATGGTCTAGTAATGACCAGTATGTTTCTTATATACAATGCACAGTAATGAATGTGAATTACTACGAAATAGCATATGTCCATAGAAATCCTTAGTGTAAGCCTACTCCCTCTCTCTATTTTCCCCTATAAACAGGTCAGATACCATAATTTTTACCATGTTGTATATTGTTTGATTCATCCCATGAGCTGTCGTAACTCTCTATAAATGGCTTTAAACATGCATTTTCAAGTATATAATTTAGAAATTCTCAATGTGAAAATATTATTTGCCAATAACGCATAATATATTTCACGGTGTATCTCACTTGAAGAATATTATTGTTGAATTAGTGTTGCATTATGTTTAGAAATATCTGACTAAAATTTATAAGTCATACAAGCAATAAACTGTGAAATTGAGAAGTATTTCTTCGGCATCGTGACCGGTGGCAGTAATGGATATGGGACTGAGGAGGGAGCTTAAAGGCGTGGCTTGTGATGCCATGGATCAGCTCCACGTGCTTTGATTGGTACTAACTTTCCCCATCCCTATACTCTTCCAGACTTCGGAAATATGCTCCCCGGTTAATCTTATTTTTAGGATCACGAGAAGTCAAGAGAAAGTGATGCATTCGGACGCACACTGTCCGCCGCCTTTTATAGCCGTACGGGGTAGTGAATTTCAGTTCATTTAAAGATAGCAAGAAGGGCTCAACTATTGCAACTAACTAAAATTTAACATACTATAAGGAGTGTGTGTGCGTGGATTGGGGTCCAAACCCAAGCAAAAGACATTTCACATCACACCAAAAAGGACCATTGTTCCACTTGCCACCAGTTTGGCCGTGGAATCTGGAAATAGGGGTAGAAGGGCGGGAATTCATCGGGAAAAAAGTCCCTTTTCACGACACTTAAAATTAGTGCTAGTTAAGAAAATTAGACTAAAGTAATGTTGGGGAAGTGTTTAAGATACCCAAATATGATAATTCCGGGGTTTACAGGTCGCATCCTTTCCTTTGTATTTTTTCTTTTTTTGTATTTACGGGGAGGATTGAAGATTACCAGAATAAAATTACTCTGGGATTTCCAGGTCACCTCCTTTCCCTAATCTATTTTTCCTTGGGTTAGTGTTAGTAGCTGCTATGGTTAATCCAGGTTAGTTAGGGACATTCATTTACACACATTCATTCCCAAGGTAGCAAGGCTTCATTCACCTGCTGTTATACTTCAATAATATATACACACGCAACGCCAGAATGTTAAAACGTGTAAGGTGCGGATAGGCAGGTGCCCACCGTCTCTTCTAGGTAGGCCGCACAGACTAGTGGCAGAGTAGGTGGGCAAACTATTGTCACACTCCGCCCATGGAGTTCCCAACGGCCGAGCGGGAGGGAACCTTGGAGTGACCCCCTAGATCCTCCCCACCAAACAGGGAGGTGAGCTAACATTCTGCTTGGTTGGTTGCTAAGAGGGAGTGTGCCATGTGGTTGGCAGGGTATGTGTGTCTTGCCGGAACAGATACAACTAGCTGTGCTCACCCTCGCAAACAGCAACAGTAACAGACAATAATACTCACTTATATATATATATATATATATATATATATATATATATATATTATATATATATATATATATATTATATATATTGTTAGGACCTGTTCATTCCCTCCTTGACTGGAGGGATGAGAGTTATCACAAACAAAACATCTACGGCAGAAGGCTGATATTACTGATAAAGGAGGAATTTATATAAAATCTGGACTTTAGTTTTAAATGAACTATATTTACATTAAGTTACGGGTAGGTCCAGGAACTAATGACGTGGTTGATTGTCAGTCCATCGGAAACACATGGCTGGGAAATGGACCAGACACGGAGATCATAATTTGCAACAAACGGGTTATTTCAATATAAGCCTTATTCTAAAGGGTTCCCAATTTCTCCTACAATCAGGCACGGTGTTTGTCTGCAAAGAGATTGCATTCTAGCATCAGTACTAAGGCGAGGAACACGTGGGGAACGTTACACGCTACTTGCTCTTAGCATAAAATATTACAACCCACTCAAAGGGCATGAAATGACTGGGAGTTTACACAGAAAGGATTATTGCATTACTTGAATTAACTAGGGGGATGTTTACTAGCATCACAACAGAATTAATCACAGCATTAAACCAAATTTGGGGGAGTGAAAAGCTGAACAAAGAAGGGGGAAAGTTGCCTTGGAAGAATGGAAATGAAATAGAGACAAGAGGCAAAACGATTCCCTGACTGCACTAAATTTACGTCTCACAGTACCTGGAAATCCTGGGTTTGGTAGTTTTCTTATCTGCTGATATTTCTGTGCACTACGGAGTTATAAGAACACTTGCCAGATCCTCCAGAGTGGGCAGGGGAGCAGAAGAGGTGAAGTGGAGTCTGCAGGGTTTGAGAAAATCTGATTGTCTGAGGTTCTGAGGAAGTTCTGAGGCCAAACGGCTGGAGCCCTGTCCTTTTAAAATCTCGCCTACATAGGCTACTGCTTCATTTAGGCCCCCTGTTGAGAGTAAATCCAGAGCAGCCACTGGGAGCAAAGACGGGTTTAGAGAGGATGGAACCTTCCAGTTCACAGGGGCAACTTGCATTTAAGCAAGAAGGAATGAATCTGGTTATAAAGAGGTCTTACTTTTCCTTGGTTCTGGCTTCAGGCCCTATGAGGTAATGTTAGACTTGCGATAATCTTACGCTAAGTCGGTTGGTATTGCACTTCCATATTCATTGGAGTGTCTTGGGGTTTGTAGATCACTTACGAAGTCGGTATTATCTTCTTTGGTTATGACGACGATGTATTAAACTCATGATGATTCGGCAATGATGTGAGGTTCTAATAGAAACACGAAGTATAAAAATACTTATATTCTCTGAGATTACATGGTGAAGATCAAGTATGATTGTACAGGTCTTCTAATGACGATAGCTTGATCGCTTCTGCCAATGATGATGGCTAATTCTGTTCTGTTCTCTTCTACATGATAAAGCTTAGGTAAAGAGATACAGATCTGCCAATGATGATGGCTAACTCTATTCTGTTCTGCCTACCATCTCGGTTACAAGTTATAAAGGAAGTAGATAGTAGCTCGAACATATGAACATACATACAATGAGACACGCCACCGATTATGTAAGCCGTTTGAATTATAGGTCGCGGTAGTTGTCTCAAGCAGGGAGCTTGGACTAATGTTTCAAAACAAATGAATGAATACAAAATGACGGCACGTCATCTTAGCCTACTTTATGGTATACGTCATCTTAGCGTCTCTGGTCTGATCACATTCCTGCAAGCAATCTGGTTGACCTCTTTAGTTTTAGTCTTTTATATATATGGAATAACATTCCATATTTTTATTATGTAACTCTTACATAAAAGCTCGGTCAGCTACCAAAAACAACCACTGAATATTACTCAAGCTTGACTTGCATTTGACTTATAGGAGTGTGATACAGACACTATGTGAATATATATAGATAAATAGAAAATACTTATAAGTAAAAAAAAATTCATGGTGTACACAATACAGATTCAAGTAAAAAGATATAAAACATAATGATATTGGTAAATAATAGTGATCACGTGATATATACTGATACAGTTTTTCACTTCATCTCATTGAGATACATATGCTACAGAAAATACTAATGTACTCTGATAATCGCATAAAATAAAGATTAACATGATAAAAATCATATTTTAACTGATAAAAATTTCATATATGAATTGATAAAATTATTAATGTTTATGCTGATTGATTCGTTGATTTTTATGCTAACTGTTATATATCTGCAGTTATTGGTAAGATAAAAGGTAACAGATTGATTTTAGGCTACCTGATTTGTTTATACATATGTATATGGATTCATATAATTATGATTAATATATGTGCACTTTAAATAGATTCCTATTGCGTACACGCAAAGATATATTTCGATTCTGTTATTTATGATCATTTATATAATAGATTCCTATTGCGTACACGCATAGATATATTTCGACTCTGTTATTTATGATCATTTATATATAGGATACATGATACTTTATATATAGGATACATGACCGAGGTTATACTACTACACATTTAACTAGCGTTCGAACAACTTTTCGTCCATTACACAGTTCCAGACAACCACCTATAGCCAAATGAAATGGCCAATTCCAAATGGTTAAAACAAGGGTAAATTGCCTGGCGGGGTCCAACGTTCTATTTCGGCCTCATACTTGTTCTCTGCATCCTAAGCCACACGATTACATTCGCGATGAATAAAATCGCCCCCAGCACGAGTCCTTCGCCAGCAAAGTAGAGTTGAATATCCTACTGGTCGTAATTGTCGGAAGTATGTCCCTTTTGTAGTCGATTTCCGACATCCGCCGGAGCATTCCACATTAAAACGAGATTAACAACGGGATACGGGTGTCGGTCGAAGAAGTCCATGATGGTGCTTATTCCTTTCACATTGTAGGCGGTTGTTACTCGACTGTCGTCGTTCGCTGCGACGAACGATTTTTTGAAGTTGCGATGTGAAACTCTCGTACTGCAGGATACTGTAACCAGGTTCCATTAATCAGCCTGCAAGTTAAATTATACTTGTCACAAGGGCAAAGTAAATTCAGAACATCAAATACAGGAGGGGAGAGAGCCATTTAGAACCAGATTTAACCCACATGAATTCGCTGATATTTGTGGAATTCAAAAGAGTCAGCTGTACAAACTTTTTTATCCATGGCATTAACAATGAGTGAACCTATCCAGGTCTATGATGACTGTAAAAATATCCATAATTATAAAGAATAAACAGATATCATTACGAATCCCAAAGAAAATTCGATATTACTGGTAGTAAGTTACTAGACAAAGAAGTGGAAAACGGAGCTATTTGTAAGATTGCCAGGCAACATAAATAGTCAAGAGAATATTAATCATGATTCTGTATTTCTCTATGCTAACTGAAATTAAGCTGTGATAAAATCCGATCCTATGTGCCCCTAACAAAAGTTTCATATTCAAATTTCTCGCGCGCATCCTCTGAGGTTAATTTTAAAACTTTATTTAATAGGTAGGAGATGCAACGAAAAAACCCACTATGTAACTAATTTCTATATAAACTTTGGGTTTTTCAGAAAATGTGACATTTTCCCATGAATGTGATTTACTTGAATTGTCATAGGCTAATGTTGCAAGTAAATTTTTCATATACATGACTTGATACTTCTAAATGTCTATGAGGTTCAGAAAAAATTAATTCATTTTGTTGTTATAGAAATTCTATTTGCTTATTTTGTTTATTAATTTTAAAACGATTGCAATTCCACACGGATAAGAATAGGTTATGGCTATGTATGTCATCATGACCCATGAACCACATGTGAAGTTCATGAGCTAAGCATTCCACTCTCCAGTCAACCTGCTTCGCAAGCGGTTTATTGAGGTTATAAAGAACAATGATGAGTCGGCAAACGCAACAGGCATCTTCTAGACTGATGACGTCGTCACCAGCTTAAGAGTTACGTTACTTGCTGTAATAAATACGACTTTAGTATTTTCAAATGATATTTTTTTGTTTTAATTCTCCACCCACATGAGAAGAATGTCTGAAAAAAAAACAGTACCAAAATTGAACAATATATTAGTTTCATGTTGAAAATCTGCATGATTGTAAATAAATGTAATTATGTTAAATTAAATATTCCTTATTCAAACTAATGAAAAAGGTTTCCATACAAATTCTATATATATTATTTGCCCTGTAAGATCCATATAGGATTATTCCATAGATAACATTTTCACTTCTAGACTTCCTGACTTCAAAATCTATTTTATTTTATTTTATTTTATTTATTTATTTATTTATATTTTTTTTCATTGACTACGAATATAAATCACCGGGACAGACAATATGTCAGTAGGTTTTGATATATGTTTGAACTTTTAGCTTATTTGTCATTACTAAAGCGTTAAGTTAGCGTTCAAATCTTTACGCATATAGATTTGGATATTTAATTAACCTATGGTTACGTTTTGCTTATTGATTTTATCGTGATTCCTTTTTTATTATAATTTGTAACCCTTCCGACTCCTTATTTTGACTCCACTTGTATCCATGTTTATTTATTTATTTATAATATATATATATATATATATATATATAATATATATATATATATTTTGTATAAATTAATATAATATATAATTTTGGATTAAATTAATTGGGTTTGGCTTGAATATGTGGAAAAGTGTTCTAGCGGCGTACCGTATAAGGCTACTTGTGGTATCATTTCTATAGATACAAGATATGAATGATAAAGGTATTTAAAACCGCGAGAACCGTTATAATCCAGTTCGGATCCAATATCACGAATGTAACTCGTAAGACATTGACACTTTTTTATTTATCCGTTATTCTACCAAACCGATTGACTCTGGGTGATAAAATATATTATTGGTTTTCTTAATGGAAAGGAATTCACACAACGAGTTATGGAGATTATTGATTTACACCACACGAGTCAGATTATCATGTGCTGAATTCCATGTTTACTGATTTAGCACTCATAAATATTCCCAGCGCACTCAACTGGGTGTTTGTTTTTAGTGCATTAATTCTATATAACGTGTCAAGGGGAACTATTAACACTAAGAAGTGTTTTATTTGCTCTGTCAGACTCGCAACTCTGTTAATAATTCTACGTATATTCTTTCAAGGATTGATTTGGCACAGGATAGGCTCTTAAACTGACAGGTATCTTAGTGTATCCCTTGTTTTCATGACACGTGTTACAATTAGTTATGTGCTTTTTATATCTGTAAGCATTGTAGGCCAGTAAAACAGTGATTTGGCTTTCTGTGACATAATAGGGAACCCTGGATGACGGAATGCAACCAGTTTATGACGATTGGTATGAAAGAGATTATTACTACTACCTGGTCGTTAGTCACCTGCTGTGTATTACATTTGATTACATAATTCTGATACACATACTTTAAATATACTTTTGCTTCAGGGTTTCTGCTCGAAGTGTTTATTGGTTTGCTTAGCCGCTGACCCTGTTTCCGTTCGAAGCGTTTATTGTTTTGCTTATTGCTGCTGACCCTGTTTCCGTTCGAAGTGTTTATTGTTTTGCTTATTGCTGTTGACTCTTGCTTTGATCAGTTTGTAACAGTTCAGCGCTCCAACCCAGATATTCAATGCTCGCGATCTCTTGGGTTAATGAATTTTCTTGTTTAGATACGGTTTTAACAATAGGCACGGATGTTTCTATATTTTTTTAGTCCAATTGATGGTTCCTTGCAGTATGGTGCGGGATTGCGGGATAATGCGTCAGCTATGGTATTTGCTTTCCCAGGTAGATATCTTAACTTGGCTCCAAAGACTGAATGATCATATGTCACCGAGTTCCTTTGGGACTGTGATTAAAGCCTTTGAAAAACTCGGTAAGTGACTCATGGTCATTAAGGATTTTATCAGGATAGCCGTAGATTATGAACTTAAAATGTACTAGTGAGTTAACGATACCTAGCCCTTCCTTGCCTATTACTGCATATTTACTTTCAGAGGGCTTTAGTTTACGTGAATAAAAAGCTATAGGGAAGAACTGTTTATCATATTACTGAAGTAGTACCCCTCTTACCCCTTGGTCTGAGGCGTCTGTTGCTATAAAAAAAATCCTTATTTAAATCAGGGATTTTTTAAGTTAGGTGAGCTGCATTATTCCGCTTTTAAGATATCGAAAGCCTGTTGATGCTTTTTAGACCATAATAAATCTACGCTCTTCTTCGTAAGATCTGTTAAAGGAGCTGTCATGATTGAAGAGTTACATATTTACATACGATTGTAATACCCACTACAGCGCAAAAGTGCTGTATCCCCTTTTAAGTTAATAGGTACCAGAAGTTATGAATAGCTGACACCTTACCATGGACTACTTTAAGACCTTGAATAGACACATAAAACTTAGATAAACATGTTCGTTTTTTTAAAAACTCACATTTAGATATTTTACTCTGAGATTATTTGTCTTTGTCTCTGTAGCACTAGCTCTAGTTTATGTGAATGTACTTCTAAGGTATTTAGAAAAGATTATAAGACCAACCATTAGGCATGTTGGGTATCCCCTAAAAGTCTCCAAACACTATATTGTAATTGGGGCGCAACATAAGCCGGAGGCATACGTAAAAATTGATAATGTCCCCTGAGTGTGCTGAAAACGGTGTATGAGGTACAATCACTTAGGTAATGGTATCTGGTAAAAGCCCAAAGTAAGTCCAAGCTGGTGAAAAAAAAAAAAATTTATTCTGACGTTTGAGGGAAAATTATACGGGCTATTTGATTTCCTAATGACTCCTATTACCAACATTTTTCAACTTCGTCATTTATCTCTATTTTGAAATTTCATTGAGAGTCTATACGAAGGTACGTATATAGCTTTATGTTTGTCCTTAGACCGTATTTTGTGTTAAATTACATCGGGTTTTTTTTCCCAGAGATCACTCGCTAGTGGAGAAACTTCTTGGTATTCAGATAAAAGATAAAAAAATTTTTTTTGCTGAATCACCTCTGCTTGAATGACTTTACGGATATTACTTTAGATAGAGTATAAGAGAGATTCATCTATGACTGATTGGGCGTGATTACAAACTAGCAACAATAAAAAAAATGCGATATTTATATGTATAGGTTTTGTGGATTACTAGATTAACTTGTTGCTGCGAGTCAACTGTGTCTAGGGCTTTGTTCGCGGAAATCGTTATGTTTCAGAGTGTCGGGAAGGATTAAAATTTCATTTCCCAGCAAAGTCTTTTTACACGCACTAAGACATTCGAGGGTGCATGCGTCTCGAGATTTTGCGTGCAAACTGCAACTGCGGTTGTGGGAGAATTCTGTTGGGTCGCTGAACAATATCACAATTTATGAGACAATGATATGTTCCTCTATATAAGTTATTATTTGCTTAACTGTCTCTTTTTGTTCAAACGGATTTTCATATGTTTGAAGGTTTATAGAATTTTCCTTTGATAAACACGCCTTATTTTGCAGGAGGTAATATAATATTTTGTATACCCCTAGATGGATATCTTACAATTACGCTAGATACAGATCAATGTTTTTTATAACTATAGAGGTATCTGTAATCGCTCGCTTATCTGGACTTCTCATTAGGGAGGTTCGAAAAACAGACGGTGAGTCCGTAAATAAAGGATATTACATGGACTAAAGGCATAAAAACAAGATATTCTAATTTTTACGGCACGTACAGTCGGGCTTAATCCACCACTACTTATAATAACTTAGGTATTAAAAAAAACGAGAACCTGCTCTGATTACTTGATACGGTCGTGTGATGCATAGGGAAATTCCTTTTTAATTTTTTCAACATCGCTCTCCCTTTCCGCTGAAGTCGCTTATATGGAATGTGCTTTGCTTGCTACACTTGGCAGATTTGACTGACCCTGACCGTTGACTAGGTGACACAGTAACCGAGTTTGCTTTGTTTGATTCTGATATTTAGGTCTACTGTTTACCATCGGCAACGTATTGTGTGGTTTTAGCATTCTGTTGTTGGTTACGTATAAAGCAACGAACGTATGAATGACGAACTATTAGGAATTGAGCGATTACTATTAAGACAAGTTATCTCTACTGCATTCAATATTAACTGTTTGTACTTGCTGTTGTTTACTTCGTTCTTTGCTAAAATTTGAAATAGTGAGGGATCCTGGTCAGTGCATTTAGCCTAATGAAAGTTTTTTATAGAGAGACATGTTATTCCTTGCAATCCAGCCGTATTTTTAAAGTTAAGTTGAGTCATTGAGGTTCGATATTTTATATAACTCAAAAAACTCAAGGCTAAAACTGCGATCGGGACTTGCAAAGGAGCATTTATTGTCATGACCCGAAATAGTGTTACCTCTAATTTATCTAGATTTGTATGGGTGTTCCACTTGTTTTTGTGTGTTTTCTAATCACTACTGTGCCTAACGACCCTATCCATGCATCTGTATAAATACAGACGTCCACTGCATAAACGCATATTCACTGTTTAATATTTGTTACGTAAGGGATTAATAATCACCCAAAATGATAAAATTAACATAGTATATGATTATGATATTTCAGTAGAACTTCTGGAAACAGACACTCAAAGATAAAAACTCGCAGTAGCGAAATCCCATTGATGTAGATAATTTCTGTAAAAAAGTAAGATTAAGAATGTCTCGTAACTTCAGCCACAGGAATAACGAAATTCGACCTGTAAAGGAAACACTCAGTTACTCCCAATGAATAAAAAATTGTACTTAGCTTGCTTTTGTGGGAAGTCACGGTGTTCCGATAACGACACATGGCCTTGGTCCTCCTTCTGTTTTTAGCGGATGACCTGGTTTGGCTTCAGTTTTCCCCGTGCGCGTTGTTTGGATGATTCGAGCCCTTGAAGATCCGATGCTGCAGATGCGTTCGGTTTGTTTCTTGAAGTGCCGGAAACGCTCAATAACGATGTTTTCTTGAATGATTCTAATGAGAGACGAAGCTTGCGTTGCCGTAGGAAAAGGACACGTCGGGTTTGTTTCTTGAAGTTATTCACTACTGAAAACGCTCACTAAACGATGATAATAAGTTGCTTGAAGAATCTCTTGCTTTCGTTGTCGTTGAAGAGTTCTTGTTGTTTTCTGAAGTCGCTCACTAAACGATGATACTAGGTTGCTTGAAGAATCTGCTGCTTTCGTCGTCGTTGACTTCTGATGATACATTGTTAATTATTCTGGTTTTTCTTCGGAAGACGTTGTAGAGTTCTTCTGATACGCTGCCACCATTATTAGGGCTGTTGCCTCGTATAATAAGGCGCCCTATGAGGTAATGTTAGACTTGCGATAATCTTACGCTAAGTCGGTTGGTATTGCACTTCCATATTCATTGGAGTGTCTTGGGGTTTGTAGATCACTTACGAAGTCGGTATTATCTTCTTTGGTTATGACGACGATGTATTAAACGCATGAT